>NC_134595.1:16553831-16556331 GCF_037038515.1 Microtus pennsylvanicus | reverse complement strand
CCCAGCTGAAAAAAGACTGAGCTCCTGTCTCCTCCCGCCTTATCACTTCCTCTCTCCACCCAGTCATATCACTTCCTGTCTGTCTGCACAGACCTCCAGACCTCTATGGTTAGCTAGTGGCTAGCTCTGCCCTCTGGTCTTCAGGCAAGCTTTATTTGTACAAACAAGATATCGCCAAAGGGATATTCATAGACTATTCCCCTGATAAGGTATTAATGTTTAGAACTATAGGAAGGACTCAAAAACTTTTTTCACAAAGAAGTAAATAATCTAACTAAAATGTACTGATAACCTGAATAAACACACTGCAGGAGATGAGACTCAAATGGACAACAGGTTTTTAAACACACATGGTGTATTAGCCATGGGGGAAATTGAAGAAAATCCAGATAAGATGACATCTTACTACACTACAGTGGCTGTCATGAAGATGAAGAATACCAAGTGCTGACATGGGTGTGGAGAAAAGCAAACTCATCTACCGTTTGTAGAAATGCCATGGAGAACAGTGCCGAAGTGCTTCAAAAACTTAAGAACAGATGTACGGTCACATCCAACTATATCACTTCCAGATGTGAATCCAAAATGCGAAGTCAGCATACCAATGACATATCTCCATGCATGTACTTACCAGTACTATTCACATGATCAAAGATATAGCATCAACAAGGGTGTTCATACATGAATGGATGAGAAAAAAGGGGGGTCTCTGTACAGTAGAAGATGATGTGCCATGAAGAATGAGCTCATTCGCAAGGAAATGGGTGAATGAAAGAGGATCCATACATTGTGTTAACACTGACTTTATTTTATCTGGGTGCAGAATGGTGGTCATTTAAGGAGAGAAAACATAGGAGAAGGGCCAAGGGAAGTTGCCTAATGGACACCCAAACAAAGGCAGACAGAAGGAATGAGTTTTGACAGTCCTCAGCACAAGGGGATGATGACAGTTTATAATCACCTGTGGCATTTTTAAGAACACTTAAAAAGAGAAGAGCCTCACAGTTCGAAACAAGAAGCTGTGGCAAGAACACTGCTGTCTCGGTCTGGCCGTCACACTCACTGTGCACAAATATTACAAGTCAGCCAACAGCAAAACAAAGTGTGTCTCTTGCCTTGCTCCCTGCGTGGAACATAAATAAACAGCTTTATCTGCAGGAATTTGTTTAGGAACCCCAGAAGTAGAATCAAGCCCAGAATATCCCAAATAAAAGACCAATTCAATCCTTAGGACTCTTTTTAACTCTCTATACATATACTGTTTTTTCCCATTGGCTTTGGAAAAGTCATGGTAATCAGAAAGTGCTTCCTGCTTGGCATAAATTCCCTATTAATAAACTAGAGAGGTTCGGAGCCTACTAAAGATATGCATCCTAGACAACATCAAAATCAAAAGGCAGAAACTGAAAAGAAACCTGCAGAAGGGCTTCATTTTTTATGGGTTCAAAACAAACTTTCTAGCAGTTGCTCAAGTCTTTGAAAACAAATGACATTCCCTGGAAGGAGAAGAAAAAGAACTCAGCGGACGGGAGTCAAAACATCTGTATTTTAAATCCAAACTCTAGAGTGAATGACTGTGAACTCTTAAATCACATTTTCCCCAACATAGCATTTTTATTAATTGTTTGCAATTTTCATACAACGCACCCCAATCACACTCGATTTTCACTCCTCCCAGGTTTATCCTCCCACCCTTTCACTTCCCCCCACCAAATAAAAATCCCCCACATACAATTTGTGTTGCCCATGTCCTCATTGGAGCCTGGTCAAACTGCCAGTGGCCCAGTCCCTTAAAGAAAACTGAGTCCTTTCCCCCAACCCCCACCAGAAGCCACCAACAGCTAAGAGCTAAACTTCAGCATCTTTATCACGATTTTTAAGGACTCTCTACAATGGACTCCTGTCTGGATTTTCTTTGGGGTGAGGGCTTGTCAGAGAAGCTGTCAATGTCTCTCGTTCTCAGTTATGAGTCTGCAGTCATCAATACCATCACAAAAGAAACTTCCTTGTCCATAGAAGTCTGCAGCATCACAGATCATGAACTTCACATGGTTTCCAGCTGCACAGATCATGAACTTCACATGGTTTCCAGCTGCACAGATCATGGACCTCAGTCTGGTCTCTGGACTAATGAGATTCCTAAGTCCCAGTGTCCTTGTTGGAGGAAAACACACCCAAGGGAATATTTAACACAGCAATATTCTAACAAAGCCACGAGTGTCCAGTGGGAAACAGAATTTATCTTCAATCATCTAGCAGCTGCTACCAAGGACTAAAGAAAAGACTCAAGGGTCTCTCCCTTGATGAAGGTTCTTTTAAACTAAATCTCCCAAAAGTGTAAATGGCCCCCTTTTACCATGGAAATGGGCATGTCTGAAAGACTCCAGACTCTGCATTTCTGACATTTCCAACATTCCTTATGCAGCTAATACCAAACTTCGGTTGGCTTGACCACTAGGTGGGTATGGTGGCACATATCCATAACCCCAGCATGAGAAAG
>NC_134595.1:16371331-16548831 GCF_037038515.1 Microtus pennsylvanicus | reverse complement strand
CACGGGCATCAAGAGAAGGGAAGAAGAACTTGGAGAGCGTATTGGCGATTCTCCACCCAATGTACTTAGAGAAAACTTCGTCGCCTAGGCTTGGTGCAACTTTTGTGCTGTATCTAGTAAAAGGGTCAACTGGGTTGCTTATTTCAGCCTGTTGAAGTGAAAAGAAGAGCAGTTTGAATATGATTGAGTTAAAGAAAAATCCAAGCCATTTAATAAAAGATAAAGTGTATATTCATTTTCTTTGAATAACAGTACCTTTATAGGGTCAGTTAAAAGGGCTCGGTGGTAAAACTTCTTGACCCAAACTCTGATGACCTGAGCTTGACCCACAAGTCCCACACAATGGAAGGAGAGAACAGACTTCTATAAGCTGTCCTCAGACCTCCATAACACACCTTTGTACACAGAGCGTACTCAGCACAAAATAAATAAATGTAATTAAAATTGTGTAAAAATAATCTTTGCAATAAAAAAGTTTCCCCCAATTAAAAAAAAAGGAACAAAGCAATATTCAGTAAAGAGAACAATTGTGTATTGGTTCACATTAGGTAATTCTTTAATGTAATGATAAAAATTAACATTTTAAATATGATACAGTTGACATACAAGAGTTTCATTAAAAAAAAACAAGCACTTAAAGTGCTGTATACTTATTATATGAAATTTTTTTTACTCTGCTTATAGCTTAGAACCCCACTAAAGTGAACAGACCATTTCCAGAGAATGGATTTTCAAAGAACTATAGAAACAATAGTTTTGCATTTAGCAACAGTTGAAAATGTTTTTGGATTCTTTTTATGTTTTTGGATTTTTATTCATTGTTTTTTATTTTTTATTTACTATTTTTATTTATATTTTTTTATTACAGAGACACAAAACATGAAAATTGTTGTGCTGGCTAGATTTATGTCAACTTGACAACACTGTCATCATCTGAGAGGGGGGAACATCCATTAACAAATTCCTTCATAGAACATGATTGTAGGCAAGCCTGTAGAGCATTTTCTTAATGGGGGAGGGCCCAGTCTATGGTGTATGGAGCCGTCCCTAGGCTGGTGGTACTGGGTTCTATAAGAAAACAGGTTGAGTAAGATGAGGAGCAAGCCAGTAAGCAGCACTCTTCCATGGCCTCTACATTGGCTCCTGCCTCCAGGTCTTACCCTGTTTGAGTTCATATTCTGACTTCTTCCAATGATGAATAGTGATATCAAAGTGTAAACAGAATAAAACCTTTCCTCCCCAACTTGCTTTTTGGTCCCAGTGTTTCATCAAAGCAATAGAAATCCCAACTAAGACAACTACGCATATTAATCAAGTACAATATTATATTTCAAAGCAGTAGATGCTAATTAGTGCCATATGCCAAAGTCATGACAGAGTGGGAAAATTCCAAAATGTTTTATCAAATTCTATTCAAACTGAGATACTGTTTGAAATCTCCAATATGTAATAGATACCAAGACTAACTCTAAACACTTTTTAAAAATTCAGAGGCTTATTTTCTTTGGCCTGACTTAGTAATAGCAGTAAATCCTACTGCATGTACTGGCTTTGTGGGAGCCTAGTCTGCTTGGATGCTCACCTTCCTGGACCTGGATGGAGCAGGGAGGACCTTGGACTTCCCACAGGGCAGGGAACCCTGACTGCTCTTTGGACTGGAGAGGGAGGGGGAAGGGGAATAAGGGGAGGGGAGGAGGTGGATATTTTATTTTTAAGTAAAAATAAAAATAAAAAACCTCACATGTTATTTTACAGATGTGTGTTTTATAAGTTGGGTGCTGTTTGTTTTTATTTACAGTTTAAATTTTTACTGAATAGCATTGGTCTTTACAGAGCTCTTCACCGTCACATGGAGTCCATTTTAGATGATTATGGTCCCTGTTATAACATCTATGTGAGCAGTTGGAGCTGAGCAGACACTTTTATCAATAGAGTTACCTCCCCAGCAGGCATAAGGACTGAACTTTCACCCCCAGGATCCATGCCAAAAAATAATAATAATAATAATAACCTTCCCTTTGTCATGAAACTGCAGTGAATACAGAGACTGCTGAATGTTCAAGTGTTGGGAATACATGACAGTTGAGAACTCATCCCTAAAAAGGTCATCTGGATCATCTTCTTGAAGGCTCAGGGAACATTGTGACAGAGAGAGCAAAATGAATTTAAGAGCTACAAGCTAGGGAAGGGATCCACAAACTGCTACGTCCTCAGCGTGACACAGCCATAGCAATAATGATCTTACAGATTTGGTTGTGCACACTACACCTGCATGAGATTGAGCGTGTCATTTGTCAGTGATGGGTGAGGTGTTGTCAGGGATAGAAGGGAAATAGGGGAGTGTGTGATTGGGAACAACCTGGATGTACTCTGTGCACGTATGAAATTGCCAAAGAAAAAGTCTACAAAAATATCTTTAAAGTTCAAATTTAAAAGCTCCCACAAGTTCACCATTCAGATGAACTATTATGAACATATTGAATTGCTGATCTAAGGTTTTATTTCACATATGTGTGAACATAAATAAATATCTTTATGTGTTTAAAAAAGAACACGAAATTTTGGGTGTAAAGAAGGCAGTGACCTCAAAAGATCTATTTACAGCATGGTAAATGTAGTTGATAATTGTGTCATTTTTCTTTAAAAATGCCAACAGAAGACTTTAAATGTTAGTCATGTGAGACACGTTGGTTGGCTTGATTTAGTTATTCCATAGTATATATAAATTTCAATTAACCTTACTGGACTTAAAAGTATATACAATTTTGCCAACTAAAAAGAGAAATTAAATGTTAGTAAGTGACATCGTCAAAGCAGGGGACCTTATTGTGCTGTTTCAAGAAAAAAAAGAATTTTATCAATCGTTCTCATT
This sequence comes from Microtus pennsylvanicus, assembly GCF_037038515.1. Lineage (NCBI taxonomy): Eukaryota > Metazoa > Chordata > Mammalia > Rodentia > Cricetidae > Microtus > Microtus pennsylvanicus. The sequence continues at coordinate 16,545,959 of NC_134595.1, read as the reverse complement.
GAAATATATCCACTCTTAAAGCACTTCAATTATGTCTAGACACTGTATTCAGTATACAGTTACATTCAGACTATTTACAGCTGAGCTGAATCTGCTACCTTCTAATGAGAAATCCTGGACAGAGCATTCCTGAGACACGCAGTCCAACTGTGTCTGAGACATGATGGCTGTCGTGACGTGTAGCAAGAGACCCTACAGAGCCATTGTATGTGCCTTGAATTCCGGAGTGAAAGCACCTATGTTTTGTTTAAAGTCAGTGCTTCTTAGCTGACTTCTTCCTGAAAGATTTCAGAGCCTTTGCAAAACTTCATCATGAGAAGACCTGACAAACCAGGAGGTCTCGTGGCTGAGGATTGCTTAAGCAAGTGGTTCCTTCAAACAACTCCAGCTAAGAGATTTGGGTGTACGGAAATTGGTTTGTCAAAAGTGTGGTGTGTGTAGCAATAAAAAGAGGGTTTTGCAAAGCCTCTGAGCACTCTGTCCATCAGAGGCTGGACTTCCTCTGCAAAGAGTCTACAGTTCATCTTTAAAAGACCCCTTTTCTTCAATAGACTCGCGCAAAACAGAACACCAACGTGATGTACAGGGCATTATTTAACACTTTGGAGTCTAAAGCCTTCTCTGTAAGATGTCAGTCACACCTGACTGTGTCTTCAACTTACCAGTTGTCTTAATTCTCATTAGAAAGGACACTTTAAAATATATAGTAACATACGTTAAAGCACACATGCAAGACATTACTATGTGCGTACAACAAGTAGGATATAATAAATAAATGAATAAAAGAGTGAACGAGTATCTAGACCAGCAAAAATAATGTCTTCTCATAACTTCATATATGGAAAACACCACATTGTATGGAAGGCTGCATTCCTCTAACCCTACACTTTTGATGCTGTTTTCATCATGTCTCATTTGACTGTTCCTCACTTTTTTTCTATTCAAGGTAGAACTGGCTGTATAGGTTGATGTGTCAGCTGGCTTATCAAGATGAAGACATGCCTTCATCTCTCCTCTGGCACCCTGTTGGAAGCTCAGGGAAATCCCACCCTTCATTGATGTCCAAGGCCTACTCATATCTCAATCGAACAGATATTTTCCTTATTTGTAAAACCTTTCCACCAAAATAGACTTCCTACTTTTTCACTGAAGGTCCCTTTTTTTTTTTTCAGTGATGTCTATGTAGGCTTTAGTAAGTCAAGGTTGTAGTTATTGTTGGATTGTTAAAAGTTGACCTTTAGTTTTGTTTGGGGAAAAAAATCACAATTTTTAATGTTTATGAAGCTTAGAATTAAAATTGTATGAGTGGAATTCCTGCTGGTGAGTTCTCCTACATACATATTCTAACCACAGGCAAGAGCAGATGTTTGCCCTTTGATTTCATAGTGGAAATAAAGATGTGGAAGCCAGCATTAATGCAGGCTGGTAGGTAGATGGTAAATCAGCAAAGCAGAAATTCTCCCAGGGAAACAGGATACACTAGCGATCCAAAAGGCAAAATCTCTCCAGAGTCCCAAATTTTGAATCAATAATTAAGGAAATGTAGAAAACACAACAAAATCTGAGCTACCTCAGATTGCTAGTGATGAGAGATGTCTCCACAGTTTCTTAAGTAATATTAGAAATGAAGTTGTTTTACTTCCTTTGGTAAACATTTTTGCAAGTTTAAGGGTCTAATTGTTGCTTTCTATAAGAATTCTAACCCCACAAAGGAGAGCAGCATGGGTAATTCTTAGTCATTGAAATTCTGGTCATGAGGGCATCATTTCTCATCACCGTGGAAAGTTTTATAAATGCAGAGTCACAGTCTCTACCCTTGTAGGGACATTAAAGTCTAAAGCAAAATGACATTCAGGATTAAAGTAAGGATTAAATGAGAATATCATCTTTCCCATTATGTGGTTTTTCTGTAAGTCATTCAATCTGGCTGTACATTTTCCCTGACAGCTGAGTTGAAGACATAACAACCTGCCCAAGAGTAATTGCAAACATTGAACGTGGAAGTTGACCGTGTTTCCCAGCTCTTTGTGACCCTACCTCTCTCAATGCCAGCGCCTCCTTGGCATTTGCTTTCAGAAAGAGCAGGATGTAGTGCAAACAACAGTCTTTGAATACCATTCGCTAACAGGGCATGAATCACCTGCCACTTGTTGCACCCTGAGCCACACTGGCCACGATGGTAGGAGGGCTGTGGCCTTAAGTGGGGCTAATGTGTCAGTTAATGCTTTGCTTCGCCTGTGTACTGCAGGCTCTCTGAGCACCACTGCGGTCTTCAACATGGTTCCATGACTTCAGCATTTCATTACTGAGACACAGTTCTCCAAAAGGAAAGTCAGACATGAAGGAGTCAAAAAAGCCCGGCACAGAGAGACGGACCACCATCTTGTCTGCTCAACAGACTACACTGAGACTATGGGAAAATAACTAAGAATCAAAAACCATATTAACAATCTCCCCATGAAATTATAACTACAAAGGACTTTACCTGATGAGTCAAAGACACTCTGAATAAAGCCACACATTCATTTGAAGTGTGTATATTTCTCTTTGATAGTCCAAGTCATGTACCAGATGGCAGAGAGCCGTTATACATGACGGCTTCTCCTGCATGTGTCAACATATGCTACTGAAGCCCCAGCATGGAGAAACCTTGCTCAATACAAGTCTTTCTGGAAACATTTCAAACAAAACACATTAATTACCATTTGTTTATTATGCCACTCTGCATAGATGACAGGGTTTTTTTCTCTATATTGGGTTTATATTCACTTTGTTGCACAAAGGACTCATGTTTAGGATACTATTTAAAAGACCTGATTGACAGCACCCCAATCAGCAAAAATGTAATCTAAAAAATTACACCCAAATTCCCAAATATTGTTTGCAAATTATTGTTTTCATTTAAAGCAGATTTATTGCAAGTGATTTATCATGATAGTCAATTTCTATAAAAAAGGAGGATATGATATAGAAATAAATACTTTGCATTGGTATGGATCTTGATCTATTGATACAAATATGAGGTAGATTTGTTACATTGTGTATATGTATTCCTGTTCTTGTTTAAGGTATTGTGTTTGTACAGCTCATTTATAAATGTAATGTTTACTTAAAAATACAGATTAATAGCTAGTCATCTATAATAGTCAAACTTGTAGTCATGTTAGTTAGGTTTTTCTCGATGTACAGATATATATTTCAGAAGGGTAGGCATTCTTCAGCACTTCAAAGACCTACAGAATATGGCATTTAAAATGTTTTGAGAACTTGGACTTTCCTCCACTGTGAGAAATATCTGCTTCTGGCAGCACCAATTACTTCAGAGAGGTTGATGGGCATTGAAGAAACCTGTTATGGAATTCGTCTTCAATATGACAAGGCTAGTCATTTGGGTAAGAAACTGCATTGCCTGGACTGCTTTATGGTATGCTGTATGAACTGGATGTGCAGGACCCACAGAAAAGTGACAGATGGCCCTTCAGGGTTCCTGCCTCACAGAAGAAACTTCCAGACATTCTGCAGGTCACAGAAGAAAACAACTAATGAACTTTGCCATTACAAGGCAGAACAGATCTTCAAATGTTCTGCTTCATGGAAAAGTCTACTGGATAGTATGGGCCTATAGGCTGAAAATGGATACCCCATGATACAGAAGAATTTTGTCTCTGGCAATTCTAGAGTTTTAGAAGTTGCTTACAGTGCAATTTCTATTTACTTAGGTAATATTATATCCTTCTGGGGTCTTTAAAGAGTTTAAGACAGATAGTTATGGTTTTCCTTAGTTATGGTAAAGGATAAATTAGATATAAAGCTTTAGACTCACAAAGAAAGGATAGATGATAGATTATTTTTCTTATTTTTTCAAATGTAAATGGACTAACTACTATAACTATAATTATTACTTGATAACTGTTTGTATGTGTAAAATTAAAATCTTCATTTTTAATTAGACAGAAAAAGGGAAATGATGTGGAATGCCCTTCTGTATATGTGTTGCTTTATTAGTTAATAAATAAAGCTGCTTCAGCCTATGGCAGGGCAGAATAAAGTCAGGCAGGAAATCCGAAAAGAGATATAGGGAGAAAGTAAGCGGAGTCAGGGGGACGCCATGTAATTGCTGAAGGGACAGATGCCCCAGAACCTTACCAGTAGCTCACGGCCTCATGGTTTACACAAATGGATAGGAATTTAAGATGTAATTTTAATATAATTTAAGAATTATAATTTAATATAATTTAAGTTAGTTAATAAGAGGCCCAAGCTAATAGGCCAAGTAGTGTTGTAATTAATACAGCTTCTGTGTGATTATTCAGGTCTAAGCAGTCGGGAAATGAACAAGCAGTCTCTACATACATTCATTAAATTTTAAAGTCTATTATACAAAATGCACATTTGATTTCCAGGCATGAGAAGATGTCTGTATAACTCCATAGACACTCTAGTACATATCTTTCCCATACCATACACAGTAGGTTATAACACAAGCTTGCATGTCACTCTTGGTAAGTTACAGTATTGTCTGACATGAAGACCAGTTGGGATAGCAAGGAATTAGGACAGGAAAGGGCAAAGCTTTTGTTATCGACATAGTTATTGGCAGTACCAAAAAGAAGAGTGTAATAGTAGATTTTTAACTTAGGCCAGATTTCTTAAGTCACAAGCCATCACTGTACAGGTGTTGTTTTTAATGTTCCCTACTCACATGGAGTATGAAGGAAACAGCTAAAAATAGGAACGTTTTAGTCACTCGTGAAGGGCATCTTCTCAACAGTTTCTATTCACAGAGTCTTCCAAAGCAGCATCAGAGAAGGCACTTAAGATGGTCCTGTAGGACTTCTGAATAAGTAAGTTATTAAAGAAGCAGAAGGATGTGTAGGAATAAACAACTAAACTTTTTGGAGTTTGGTATTGAAAATGCTATCAACAGAGTGCCCAAAGGAAGAAATAAAAGAGAGAGGTTCATACTTCATGCTTTACTATAAAATAAAGGTCACTTGTTTAGAAAATTTTCCCATTCCTTCTGAATTAAAAGCACCATTTTAATGGAGCCAAAGCATTCATCCCAGTAACCTGTGGGTCAAATATGCTCATTTTCTAGACACTGACTTTGGTCTGCCCTGCTTATCTGATGTGACATTTGGTTAGCTCTCTTACTGTGACGGTATTAAGTGTCTTAAAAGGAGACTGTGTGTGCTTAACTTGGAAAGAGGCACAGAGGGTAAAAGTCTTGGTTTTGGAATTTAAGAAATCCAAATTCCACATAGCCGCACCAGGAGTGGAGGGAGGCAAAGACTGAGGCTAACAGTGGTGTTGAGAGAGATGCCTTCAGCAAACTACTTTGGTAGGTTGAGTATGGAAATTCTTAACGACATATTTTAGAGATCATTTCTCATAAAGCCGATAGCATCTATGCCATCAAATAAGAAACTTAGAAAAATCTTTTATGACCAAAGACATAAGAATGAGGCAAGAAAAAAAAACACTGAAATAATTAATAATAAAGCAATATACTTAAATTTGCATGTTATCTGTGCCACTATAAAAAAAAATCTTGGATTATAAGACTACCTGTGGTGGTTAGCTTTAATGTCAGTTTTACATAACCTAGAATCAGCTAAAAAGACAGTCTTGGTGGCAGATTGTCTAGATTTCATTGGCCTGTGAGGGACTGCCTTGATTGTGTTATTGAGATTAAAAACCCAGCCTGAAAGTAGGTAGCTCCATTCTCTGAATTTGGGTTCTGAACGACGTAAAAACAGGAATACTAGTCTGCATGCATTTGCCCATTCCTCTCTGTTCTTTGGTATCATGTGGTCACTTCTCCCAAGCTCCTGTCATTTGGCTTTCCCTGCTGAGATGGGCTGTAACCAGGAATCATAAGACCAAAAAAAACCCTTTCCCTTCTTGTGTTCATCAAAGTATTTTATCACAAAAACAGGCAAGGTGACTACGATGCCACTGAAAATTTAAATTGTAAAATTAAACCTGAAATAAATGAAATCTTACAAAATTCCTTACCACCTAAATCACACTACGTCCAGATGTGCATCACCCAGACACGTGCAACTCAAATCTTAAACTATGACAAAGATAAAGCAGCCAGAGCTGTCATACAGTTTGGGAGGCTTTTTGGGTTATTCATGAAAGCCTTTCTTATGACCCAATCGTTTCATTTTTCAATACCCAGTCTAGTCAACCCATGTAAAATGTCAGTTTCTGCATAACAAAAACTATTTAAGTATCAGCGTTTCTACAAAGGAAAATCAGATTTATGAAATCTCTGGGGAAAAATAGATGAATCTGGAAAGTATAATGTTAAATGAAGTGACCCAAATTCAGGAAGATAAAAAAAAACACAATTTCTCTCTCACATGCAGATCCTAGCTTGTAATGTATACATGAATTATATAGATCTGTGTAAGTGTGTGTGTAGCCTACAAAACAAAGAAGAAAATAAAACTAGGTGCCAAGGAAGAGGCAATAGAACATATATGATTCAAAAGCAGAAAGGAGACTAAAGGTGAAGTTACAAGCAAAAGTCAAAGAGGAAGGTGGCGGAAACATAAGAAGGTAGAAGCATCCACTATAACAAACTCGGAAAATGCCATAAGAAGAGGTAATGCCATTTATGTTAATTTTCTTAAATAAAAGTTAAATAAGTATCAGCTATTTTATATGAGACAATGAGAAATTTTGTGCCAAAATGTACAAGACTGCTTGTGATAAAATATTCTGATGGAAAGTTCATGTATCTGAATCAACAGGAAATGACAGATAAATTATGTATTAAAATGATGATGCTAAGCCCCAATTAAAACTGTTACACAGACTATTGAGGAATCTTATAAATATGTTAGCTGCCACAGACAAATATTAATTATGTAATATATGAACCTACGCACATAAACAAAACCTAGAGGTCAGGATAAATGCCTTATTATAGGGAGAACCTGGTGATTAGAAGGGATAAATGTGTGAAGTCTTCGCCTTTTAAAAATTTCCATTAACTCTTTACTTCTTAAGTGTTCACCTTTGATCTCTCAGAGCTAAACGTTTTTAATCTACGTATCTTTGTTTCTATTTCAATAAAAATTAATGCTAGGCACAAAGCTATTGAGTGCCAGAAAGTACAATGAATGAAAAATTAAACCATACGCTGCAACATTATTTAATACCAGAGAATAAGGAAGTGCCGAACAAGAAGAGGAACAGGAGATGGAAGAAGAGGAACAAAAATGAAAGCAAAACCCACGATGACTAGAGGTGTGTGGGAATCACAGAGGGGTGAATTGAAATAGATCGCGAGCGACACAGCAGAAATTGTGTGAAAAATAATAAATCATGTTGGATAACTTTCAGAAAAAAGTTACATCTCAAGTTTATAAAAATAACTGAAGAATATAAAAAGACTTTTGGGTTTCCAACTCACAAATGAAGGAAATACAAATGGTGAAGAAGTGAGAAAAATAACAACATTTACATTAAAAAGAAAACATTTATACCACAAATCTATCCCAACATGCCAGTGTTATTCCTCCATCTACACAGAGGACCTTCTGTCCCTCCATCCACTACAGAGATGACCAGCATCCCTCCATCCACAATGAAGGCCAGCTGTTCCTCCATCCACACAGAGGACCAGCTATCCATCCATCCACGCAGAGGACCAGCTATTCCTCCATCCACGCAGAGGACCAGCTATTCCTCCATCCACACAGAGGACCAGCTATCCCTCCATCCACACAGAGGACCAGCTATCACTCCATCCACACAGAGGACCAGCTATTCCTCCATCCACACAGAGGACCAGCTATCCCTCCATCCACACAAAGGACCAGCTATCACTCCATCCACACAGAGGACCAGCTATTCCTCCATCCACACAGAGGACCAGCTATCACTCCATCCACACAGAGGACCATCTATCACTCCATCCACACAGAGGACCAGCTATCACTCCATCCACACAGAGGACCAGCTATCCCTCCATCCACACAGAGGACCAGCTATCCCTCCATCCACACAGAGGACCAGCTATCCCTCCATCCACACAGAGGACCAGATTTCCCATGGTCTTAGGGTCACTATTGCGGTGACACATCATAACCAAAATAAACTTGTGGAAGAAAGGGTTTATTTTGCTTACACTTCCACATCGCTGTTCATCATCAAAAGAAATCAAGCAAGAACTCAAACAGGACAAGAACATGGAGTCAGGAACTGATACAGAGGCCATGGAAACGTGCTGTTAGCAGACTTGCTCCTCATGGCTTGCTCAACCTACTTTCTTATAGCATCCAAGACCACCAGCCCAGATGTGACACAACCCACAGTGAGCTGGGCCCTCTCCCAATCAATCACCAATCAAGAAAATGCACCACAGCCTTATCCATATGACAATCTAATGGGGCCTTTTTTCAGTTGAGATTCCTTCTTCCAAAATGACTCTAGCTTGTATAAGGTTGTCATAAACCTCTAGCCAGGATTGTTGACCTCTCGTCAACATGACAAACTAATACAACACTATTTAACAATAATTTTTTTGTATTCTGTTCATCCCCCAAGGTCTCACATTAATAAACAGCACAATATAAACGATATTATAAACATAAAAGTAAAAAACTTTACAAATTCCAACACTTTGAAATTCAATCTTTTTAAAAAAAATTCAAAATCACTTTTAAAATCCAAATCTCTGTAAAACTCCAAAATCTCTTTAAAAGTTCAAAGCCTGTAAACTGTAGATTCATGTAAAATCAAAATAGGCTAAATGTTTTCTAATTCCAAGAGTGAAAAAGCCAAGGCACAGTTAACAATCTAAAGAAAATAAAACCAAAGCCAGGCAGTGGTGATGCATGCTTTTAATCCCAGGACTCGGGAGACAGAGGTGGGGGTCTCTGTGAGTTCAAGGCCAGCCAGGTCTACAAGAGCTAGTTCCAGGACAGGCTCAAAAAAGCCACAGGAAAAAAAAAAACCCTGTCTCAAAAGACCAAAAAATAAAATAAAACCAGCTCCAACACCCAAAGCTCAGGGTCAGACTTCTGGGATCCACTTTCCACTTCTGGGCTTCTCCTGGGGGCTTGCTGCAGCACACAACGGCTTGTCCCACAGGCTTAGAAAGACCCCGCTCCACATCTGCTGCTGTGTTGGCTGTCCCGTGGCACTGGCATATCCAAAATGCTGCGGTTTCTTGTTACAACTGGCCTGCACTTTGACAGAGCCTCTCCTGGGCTCCCTTCATAATACCAAGCCTCAACTCTCTGCACGCCCCTTCAGTTCTGAGGTTTCTGTTGCTAGTGAAGCTATACTTCACCAATGGCCTCTCCTGGCCTCTCACGGTACCAAATTTTAGCTGTCCACGATCCCTTCGTGACTTCAAAACCAGTACCACCCGGGTGGTTCTTATACATGAGCAAGTTCTAGCATGAAGGTACAACCTTGACCACCTCTGGAACGTGGACGCTTCCGTGCGCTGAGACTCAGGAACCACCTCCCAGATTTCACCTCAGTGATGCTGGTCTCCTCTTAATGCCTGCTAATTCCTCACTCCAGCTGACCACCATCAATCGTCCCATCAAAGCAAAGGTTTCCCTTAGGTGATTCTGTCTCTCATTAATCATTGCTGTTTCCTCAGCTCCAGCTGATCAGAAGCAGAGGTTATTGATTCAAAATTGCAAAGCGCCCCCAATAGAATCCATAAGGGCCTCTCAAACTTCCCTCTGAAACTTCACTATCCAGGCCTCCCATCATCTGCCTTACCCTCAACATTTTCATCTTCCAAGCTCCTGCAGAACAGCCCACTGAGCTCTCAATACGCAATGGCTTCTCCAACATTCTAAAGTTCTTCTACAATCTTCCCAAGAGCAACATAGTCACCTCTGTCACAACAATTTCCCATGATCCTCTGTCAACTTCCGTCTGTCTTAGGGTTACTATTTCTGTGATGAAATACCATAACAAAAAGCAACTAACTGGGAGAGGAAAGGATTTATTTGGCTTACACTTCTACATCATTGTTCATCACTAAAAGAAATCAGGGCAGGAAATCAAACAGGGCAGGAACCTGGAGACAGGAACTGATGCAGAGGCCGTGGAGGGGAGCTGTTTACAGGCTTGCTCTTCGTGACTTTTTCAGCATGCATGTACCACACTCACACACAAATGTGCACAAGCAATACACTCACACTTTTTTAAAGGAATTCAGCAGAGGAAGGAGAACCAAAATATAATATGGGTTTGACTTCAAGCAGTTCGGGTTGCTGTATATCTAAAAGAGAGTAAATGTTGGAGAAAATATGAACCCTCATTTATATTTTCGATTTCCACATCTGCAAAACAAAGGTAAAAGCAACATATATCATAATCTTATGGTAATTTAATAACTAAATATAGGGCATATAGTAAACACTTTATGAAATTTAATAATTCTATTACTGTCTTTTTTAATGGCAGGAGTGAAACAGAAGGATGTTACATGATTATAATTTTGCTTCTTAGAAGGTGGAAGCAGTCAGGAATTCACGGCTACTACATAGCAAATTTGGGACCAGTCTTAGCATAAAGAATCCTCAGCTCAAAACCTCAAACAAAACAGGAATACAATGTAGTGGAATAAAATTCCATTTTTATAGTTCTCAGACCCCAAACTGACTGTGTAGGAGTATCACTTCTAAACTCATCATCTTCACAACACTGCCATTTACTTAACCCATAGCTGCAAGGTCAGTCCTGAGCTAGGAACAGCAGAAAGATGGTCATGATTTTATTGCCCTCATTTCTGTGCTGCTGGGTCCACTGGAGAGTTACCAGTCTTGGGGAGGGAAGGGCATGAGCTAGGAGGGCTCTGCTTGGCACCATGTTGTATTTCATCTTCTAGTGGATGACTTTGGGACAAGATAGCTAAGAGGTTCCAGGAAAAGACACCAAAGACTTTCATGTGTAAGCATCTTTCAAACTTTGTCTTGTGTAAAACTTGCCATTATCCAAATCTAGACTTGGAATAGGGAAAGTTATAAAAATGTCAAGAAAAGAATCTCAAACAAAATGTGAGCAATTGCTATATACTGCAAGTTCCAAAGCAGTAGCTCATTATTTTGAATACATACAGGGAATTTTGTGTATGAATTTTATACTACAAAATTACCAAACAACTAAAATTCAGTGAAGATAGCTTTCTCTTCAAACAAATTGCTCTATTTAGAGTCTTTATATAATATATATATATATATATATATATATATATATATATATCCAAGCAAATATCCACACTTTGCTATTCTAACTGTACCTTTTAAATCAATGCCTACTACTGCACAATCCAAACTATTTTCCCCACTAGACACGTCAGCCAAAGACTTACTGATAGTAGTTCATCATCTAAGAAATGGTCTCGTACCCAGCCACCTTCCATCAATGATTACAGTCATAATTTATGTTTGCAGCCCAAATACTACTCGAATTTAGCAATGGTTTATTTCTCAGTAATATAACATAGCAGCATGTGAGTGTCTAGAATGTGCAATGTGTTTTGATGGGGCTACCTATATGTTTAATCTCCCATTTAAATTATTGATGTATTTTTGGAGAATATGTATCCTGGGCAACATACTAAAAGTCATATGTCAAGACTATTGTTTTAGACTTTTTTGAGTTTTTATATTAAGTAAAAATTAGACTTAGCAGGGCTCAATAAGTACATTTTTATATTTTTACCTTTTTAATTTTTGGAATTTATTTATTTGTATTTTAAAAAGGAACAGTTGAAAACAGTTTCCTGAAAGAATCTAAGTGGGAAAATACAGCCAATACCCTGATGAAGCACAGGTTTATCCAACTGAGCAAAACCTCATCGATGCTGTTGCTGACATCAGACTGACAGCTTTAGACTGTTCTGAATGCACAGTGGTAGAACTGACAACATTCAGTCACATCTGTTCTTTCCTGAATTTGTAAAAATCAAAATACCAATTTAAAAGCGAATGTATCTTCTCCCCAAATGTTTCTTACTGATACAATCTCAGTATTATTATTTAATAGTGGTTAAGTAAGAGATATGTTTTACTCACAAGTTAAGCAACAATCTAAGGGCACACATAGTCTGCCTACAGGCTCATAGCGCAAATCAAAAGTTTGGGGATGTAGCAACTGACATCTCTAAAATTACCAAACATAAAGTTCGTACAATGTTCATGCAAAAAGCATGACTAAGCAGGTGGCCACAGAACCAGAACACTCGATAATGTGTAACATCAATAGGAAGCCTCAGATTTGCAGACTCAACTCTTACCGCAATCTCTACACTTGGCTTTTCCAGTTTCACTAATGACACCAAGGTGATTCAAATCCCTGAAATTCTCATTATAGTCAAGGGTACATCCAACAACAAAGTGGTCTGCAATTTCAAATCCAACAAAGCCTTGCCTATATCCAACCCTTTGAGAGGTCGTTTTCACTAACAAGCTTGTGACATGGGACACTTGGGAATGATACTGCTTGACCGAGGAAGGCAGGGTTCACAGTGCTTTACGGGTGTCAATTACATTCTCATTGAGATATTCTATCCAGCTGAAATTGAGAAGTAATCTCCAAAAACTTCTATTCCCTGTCCCCTGTTGTCTGATCACCACAGTAATTCCTCCCAATCTCCTAGTCATCACAATTATTTCTATCTGTGAGTAATGTGATCCCACAGTTCAGCAAAGAACAGGTGGCTCACCTTGAGCACACAGAGGGTCACATGCAACAGCCTCCCATCGTCTTCATGAAATCTTCAGCAAGTCTTTCAGTCCTGTCCAGAATCAGCCCTAATCACAACCCTGGGGCTCTGGGTCCCCAAGGAGTCAGCCAGTACACATAGGCAACAGCAGCCTGAAGAGAAAGCTGGGGGGTTGTTTTTGCTATCTGGAAAACTATATTAGCCTATAGGAAACATATAACTTTTTTTTCATTTGTACTAGCTTAATAGTAAGCAAATGCAAGATGAATTAAATGATATTTCAAAGTCACAGTAGATCCTTGGGGTTTGTGTCTAGAAATCATATTTTTGCTGTTCAGTAATTTAATTGACTCTATCTAATCCTAAGTAGCTCTGATAGAAGACAGGCCTAAACTGATTGTCTTTTGCTCTTCCTCATATACATATACTTATGTCATATTATATAATACTAATTTAATACTGACTTAATTTTACACTAAATTAATATAATTGCTTTCAGAAGTTTCTAAGTTAGAGTTTTCTCTGGAGAAAACTTGCCTCCCTATCATTTCCTAGTTTAAGCAACTGCTACCCCTGGAAAGTCTTCTGAGCATTGAAAATGACTTATCATGTGTAGTGGCTGAACCCTTGTCTAGCCTGTCTACTAATCAGCTGAGTACCGTGGTGTTGCCGGCATTATCTAGCATCTCATATATTTGCTATGTCTGATTGACTTATGAATTTCAAATGTAATTATCTATAGATATTTACTAAAAGTCTGAAAACAGAAGAACAGCCTATATCAAATGATTGGCCCAGAAGACAGGCATATAAACAGAACTCTAATTATAGAAGACACAACTAAGAACTGGCTTACTGAGTTGCAGTATTATCCATTTGAGATTTAAGGAGGCATAGAAAGTAGATAAAAGATCAGAGAATGGCAGACATAATTTAAAGGAGTCATAGAAACGAACAGAAAAGTATAAGGCCCTAAAACAGAAATGCCTATGCTGCTCTTTAAAATGTTGTCCAGAACGCTGAGTACCATTCCCGTTCTGCTTCCAAAGGGTCCATAGTCAGCAATGAGGGTCACAGAGAATATTAGACTGTGAAGAATTCCAGTCCCAGGTCCCAGTAGAGAGATTATTAAGTGATATGCTGGCGGGCACTACAATTGATTGGATATTTTCTTTTTATTGTTGTTTCATTCTAAGTTCTCAACAGAAAAAATAAAGGTAAAACTTACGTGGAGCCTCATGGCAAACTGGTGAAGCTAAAGTATTTTAGTTCCAGTGGACAATCAATTTTCTGCTTTCTTCCAAGGGAGAAAAAAAAAAAGAGCCTCCTAATCTCACATAGTCCTAAAGATCCTCACTCTCTGTATACTAAGGATTAAAAAGCTAGACAACCAAGTTTCATTTTGTACTCAGAATGTGGATTACAGACTCCAAATCAACAGGGACAATTCACACGCTTTAAGAATACACTGTATACAGTGAAGTCAATCAACTGACCTTCTTATTAACGCTTATTAAACCCATAATAAAGGTTTATATAATTGAATAATTAATCACTAATTTAAACTTCCAAAAGAACAAGATACTTCAACAACAGAAAAAAAGTATACTTTAGTGCTGTGGAACAATGGTCTTGTACCCTGTAAAGATTTTTCACTTGTATTGCTTTAATAAAATGCTGATTGGCCTGTAGCCAGGCAGGAAGTATAGGTGGGGCAACCAGAACAGAATTCTGGGAAAAGGAAAGGCTCAGTCTGCAATCATCACCTAGATGCAGAGGATACAAAATAAGAATGCCTCACTGATAAAAGGTACCAAGCCATGTGGCTAACACAGATAAGAATTATGGGCTAATTTAAGATGTAAGAGTTAATAAGAAACCTGAGCCAATAGGCCAACCAGTTTATGATTAATGTAGGCCTCTGTGTGTTTCTTTGGGACAGAACGGCTGAGAGACTGGATGGGACAGAAACTTCTGTCAACACTTTAAGGTAATGAAACATTAGAAAGACTGACATGAGACAGAAAGAAGAAATGGCAGCATTTTGGAAACTCCCATGGTGCCATGCAGATGAAGCATCACTGCCATGCCCTATCTGCAGTTTCAGGAGAATGACTCAGCCACTTCAAAATGGCTTTCTTGGAAAGAAATTGCATGGTCATCCAGTGAAAGCCACCAGATAATGGAAAAGGTAATTTTTTTTATTTATTTATTAAAGATTTCTGCCTCCTCCCCACCACCACCTCCCATTTCCCTCCCTCTCCCCCAAACAAGTCCCCTTCCCTTGTCAGCCCAAAGAGCAATCAGGGTTCCCTGCCCTGTGGGAAGTCCAAGGACCACCCACCTCCATCCAGGTCTAGTAAGGTGAGCATCCAAACTGCCTAGGCTCCCACAAAGCCAGTACGTGCAGTAGGATCAAAAACCCATTGCCATTGTTCTTGAGTTCTCAGTAGTCCTCATTGTCTGCTATGTTCAGCAAGTCCGGTTTTATCCCAGGCTTTTTCAGACCCAGGCCAGCTGGCCTTGGTGAGTTCCCGATAGAACATCCCCATTGTCTCAGTGTGTGGGTGCACCTCTCGCAGTCCTGAGTTCCTTGCTCGTGCTCTCTCTCCTTCTGCTCCTGATTTGGACCTTGAGATTTCAGTCCGGTGCTCCAATGTGGGTCTCTGTCTCCTTTTACCGTCTGATGAAGGTTAATATTCAGGAGGATGTCTTTATGTTTTTCTTTGAGTTCACCTTCTTATTTAGCTTCTCTAGGATCACGAATTATAGGCTCAATGTCCTTTATTTATGGCTAGAAACCAAATATGAGTGAGTACATCCCATATTCCTCTTTTTGGGTCTGGCTTACCTCACTCAGGATAGTGTTTTCTATTTCCATCCATTTGTATGCAAAATTCAAGAAGTCATTGTTTTTTACTGATGAGTAGTACTCTAATATGAATATATTTTATACTTTCTTCATCCATTCTTCCATTGAAGGGCATCTAGATTGTTTTCAGGTTCTGGCTATTACAAACAATGCTACTATGAACATAGTTGAGCATATACTTTTGTTGTATGATAAGGCCTCTCTTGGGTATATTCCCAAGAGTGGTATTGCTGGGTCCAGGAGTAGGTTGATCTCGAATTTCCTAAGAAACCGCCACACTGCTTTCCAAAGTGGTTGCACAAGTTTGCATTCCCACCAGCAATGGATGAGTGTACCCCTTTCTCCACATCTTCTCCAGCAAAGGCTATCATTGGTGTTTTTTATTTTAGCCATTCTGACAGGTGTAAGATGGTATCTTAAAGTTGTCTTGATTTGCATTTCCCTGATCGCTAAGGAAGTTGAGCATGACCTTAAGTGTCTTTTGGCCATTTGAACTTCTTCTGTTGAGAATTCTCTGTTCAGCTCAGTGCCCCATTTTATAATTGAGTTGATTAGCCTTTTACGATCTAGTTTCTTGAGTTCTTTATATATTTTGGAGATCAGACCTGGAAAAGGTAATTTCAATTTAAGGAAAAGGACTGGAGTGCCAATGAGTCCAGAGAAAAAGAAAATTTAAGTTAGATGTCTCAGGTACTTATTTACTGCTGCAAGCAAGCTGGAAAACAGCCATGAAAGGGGAGCAAGTCATAGTGTTTAGTCAGTCTGTTTACAAATGCCTCCAAAGAAAACAAACATAGACCGAACACTTTGCCCCTCGCAGTGAATTTCTTCAAGCAGTTTATTAAGTGGAGCCTCGACCGACATGCCAGTCAGCACCAACCAAAGATGGAAACCTGAGGGACCACCAGGACACTTGCTCGAGTGCACAAATTCATTCACGGTCATGTCCAAGTGGAAGAGTAACTCATCCCCAGGAGAGACCGATCAACACCAGCCCAACTTCCCCAACCCTTGTTTTGGAGCCTTGTGAGTAACATCAGTAGACATTCTCAAAACCAAAGGAACTCCAGCAAGTCTGGGAAGCCTTTGAAGACACTACAGAAGAAAACCATTTCTTAATTGGTTTCCTTTGTGTGGTATCTTCTATTCCCTCAAAATATTTTTCAATTTTATTCTAATTTCCTCATGTGAAGTTTATCAGCATTTGATGCTATGTTTTTATATTGAATGCCAGTATCCCCTTCTCCCATAATTCCGTTATAGATTTATTAAGAAGTCAAAAGCTTTAAAACACGACTTTTTATATTTTTACTTACTTTTTTAGCAAACTTTTATTTACCTTATAACATTAACTCAATCACCACAGGAAGCCAATGCACTGAAGGCTATCGGCCTCACTCTCTGAGAAGGACTGAGGCAGAAATGCATTCAAGGTCACCCAAGGACGGTGTGTCTGTACTGGGCTGCAGTTGGTATTGGGGCCTCCTCACTGGGGTTTCTGTGCTCTGTGGGGTTTTTCCTCTCTTCTGTGTGTCCAACAGCAACTCCGCCTGAGAGCAAGTAACTTTTCCAGAGCACCTGGCTGATGTGGGAGTGTCATATATCAATCTGTTGATTTCATTGGTTAAGTAATAAACAAGCTGCTTGGCCTCATAGCTTAAAACATAGGTGGGAGGAGCAAACAGAACAGAATGCTGAGAGAAAGAAGCTGAGTCAAGGAGTTGCCACGATTCTCCCACTCCAGGCAGATGCAGGTTAACATAATTCCTGGTAAGCCAGCTCGTGGGCTACACAGATTATAAGAAATGGGCTAGTCCAGGTGCTAGAGTTAGCAGAGAAAAGGCTAGATATAATGGGCCAAGCAGTGTTTAAAAGAATACAGTTTCCATGTAATTATTTTGGGTAAAGCTAGCCGTGCGGGCAGCCGGGTGCTGGGAACGTAGCCTGCCACTCCTATTTCAACAGAGTGGTGCCCAGCGTGGTAAAGAACTCCACTTAAAACCTGAGAGCTTAATTTTAATCAAAAAAAAATCTGAGTTTAACACAGATTTTTGCTGTTTATTGATGGCGTGCTGTATAGAGATTTCCTGATTTGGCAACAGCAGCAGAAAAAACGCTGTGTCATTTTAAAGCACAGCTTCTTGGGGCTGTGCTGCCAGTGCAAACTCTGGCTTTAAAGCATTTCAATGGCTTTTATGGAACTGGATGTTTGTGTTCCCGCTTGGGATCGGAAGGAGAGTGCTCTGAGACCATGCTGATGGCTCAGCACTCCCCAACTGCACCTGGGCAGACAGCCGAATCAGGCTTAGGCAGGTGGAAGGGCATGGCGTGTTTTCAGACTGCACAGTGCTCTGTGTGTCAGATTTGGCTGTAACTTGGATGAAAAGAATTTCTGTACTGCACGCTCAGTCTCAGAATTAAAGTGCTGAGTGCCGCTCCTACCTGGCGGCCCCAGAGCTAGCACAAAATGGTACATCCTCCATTTTGAAATTTTCCTGACTCAGCAGCAGGAAAAAACTGGCTGTTTTAAAATGCCGGCTTTCTGAGCTGTGCTGCCATTGTGATCTCTGTCTGGCTCCTGCGGGAGACAGAGCTTTTGAATGGAGCATTTGGAGTAAAGTGCTACGATTTGTTTGATGGCAACTAGACTGCTGTGTGCCTAAAAGGGAGACATTGCGTGCGCAGCTCAGAGGCACAAGCAGCTCCGCCATGCTAGTGGTGCAATGTGCAAGGATCAGAGACACGAGTGGCTCCGCCATGTTGGACTGGGCGGGGCCAGCAGGCAGTACCTGTTTTTGACCTAGGAATGTCACAGCTCGGATTCTTAAGCGCCTAGTGATTTAAAAGTGCAAATCAAAAGTGCTCCTGGATAGTAAAATATTGCAGATTCACAATAGGACAGAGTTAGACCACTAAATGAGTCACAGTGTTGGATAAATGTACGTAGGCTTGGGAGAGAAAAGAAAAAGAATACAAAGATAAAGTTAATGATTTAAAAAAAAAGAAGGTAAAGCCTTTAAAGAGACAGAGTACATATAGTTAAGAGATTAAAAGAAATAAAGAAAAATAAGCCGCATAAAAATGGAAAATTCACAGAGAGTCTGGATTATGTACATTGTGTTTTCTTTAAAATTTTTGACTGTGAAGGAGCTAAGTACAGAGAGACATTTCATTACATGGACTGCCAAGCTAAACCAGAATGGATATAAGGGTATTAAGATTTCAAAATTTGGGTCTAAGGATATGATGCTTTGGAGAGGGTCTTCTTTTGTTTTCACAGAGGACCAGACCCTGTGGATTGCATCTATCCAGATATGGTATGATAGACCATGGCCTCCCGAAAAGTTCCTGTGAACACCCTCAAAAAATTACTTCACTCAACTGCCAACTGAGATAAACCTGGCACACAGGTTACACCCTAAATGATCTGATTAACAGCGCCCCCATTCAGCAGGAAGCAGTTTGGATAGAAAAACTGTGCCCATGTTCCCTAAATAGTGTTTATAAATGTTCTTTTACATTTAAAGGGGGAAATGATATAGGTATGAATAATTTGCATTGGTATGGATTTTAAGGTCAATTTTGTTATATGTATATGTATTTCTTGATCTTGATTAGGGTATTGTGATTGTGTAGTTCATTTAAAAATGTACTGTATAATTAAGAAATATAGCTTAATGTATAATCATCAGTAGTAGTCAAGCTTGTAGTCATGTTAGTTAGATTTTCTAGATATATAGAGATATATTTTAGATAGACATTCTTCATATCTCTCAAAGACTGCAGAATATGGCATTTAAAATATTTTAATAACTTAGGGCTTTTCATGACAATGAGACACTACTGCTCCTGGCAGCACCAATCTACTTCAAGAAGAAGATGGGCATCGAAGAGGATCCTTATAGAGTTTGATAGCCATTTGGGCAAGAAACTGCTCTTGCCTGGACTGATGCATAAAGTGGACACAAAGAACCCGCAGAGAGAGGACTGCTGAACTTGCCTAAAGGTGAGATGATCTTTCAGGGTTCCTGATTCATGAAAGAGTCTGTCAGACATTCTGCAGAACACAGCAGAAAGTGACTGAACTGTCTTTGAAATTGCCTGCTTCATGGAAATGTCTGCTGGATACTATGAGCCTGAAGGCTGAAGATGGATGCCCCAACGGTACAGAGTAACTTTGGGTGACTGTCCAGGCAGTGAGATGTCTCTGTCATTTTCTAGAGTTTTCTTATTTCTTGTTTACTTAAGTAGTATTATATCCTTCTTGAGTCTTTGATGGAGTTGAAGAAGAATAGATAGTTATAGTTTTCCTTAGTTATGATAAAAAATAAAATAGATATAAATATTGTAACTGTAATTCTTGCTTGATAACTGTTTTGCTATATGTAATTTTGCTATGTTAAATTTAAAGCCTTCCTTTTTTTGTTTAAACAGAAAAAGGGGAAGTGATGTGGGAGTGTCATATATCAATGTGTTGATTTCATTGGCTAAGTAATAAACAAGCTGCTTGGCCTCATAGCTTAAAACATAGGTGGGAGGAGTAAACAGAACAGAATGCTGGGAGAAAGAAGCTGAGTCAGGGAGTTGCCATGATTCTCCCACTCCAGGCAGATGCAGGTTAACATAATTCCTGGTAAGCCAGCTCGTGGGCTACACAGATTATAAGAAATGGGCTAGTCCAGGTGCAAAGGTTAGCCGAGATAAGGCTAGATATAATGGGCCAAGTGGTGTTTAAAAGAATATAGTTTCCGTGTAATTATTTCAGGTAAAGCTAGCCATGAGGGCGGCCAGGTGCTGGGAACGTAGCCCACTGCTCCTATTTCAACACCTGGCTTCCCAACATAAGAACCACTGGGCGGTAGTGGCGCATGCCTTTAATCCCAGCACTTGGGAGGTAGAGGCAGGCGGATCTCTGTGAGTTTGAGACCAGCCTGGTCTACGGAGCTAGTTCCAGGACAGGCTGCAAAACCACAGAGAAACCCTGTCTCGAAAAACCAAAAAAAAAAAAAAAAAAAAAAAAAGAAGAAGAAGAAGAGAACCCAACATAAAACCAAGGCTGTGCTTCCGTGCTCCCCTATCCAACCTTCCTTTATCCCAATCCTCCTTTTTCTCCAAGTTCCCCCCATCCTCCCCTTCTCCCTTTTCTCTCCCCATCTCCCCTTACCCCCATCCCACCCCACCCCCAAGATCCCAATTTTCTCCCCAGCAATTTTATCTACTTCCCATAGCCAAGAGGATAACTATATGTTTTTCCTTTGGTTCACCTTCTTACTTAGCTTCTTTAGGATCACCAATTGTAGACTCCATGACCATTATTTATGGCTAGAAACCAATTATGAGTGAGTACATCCCATATTCATCTTTTTGGCACCTTAGGGTTGGCAAGAGACTTGAACCTAGAGTGGCTCCCAGGTGCCCAAGCCAAGGTCCCCAGTTAGTTCCTTGGGCAGGTGAGGATAGGGAACCTGAAATGACCCTATCCTATAGCAATACTAACGAATACCTTGCATATCATCATAGAACCTTCATCTGGTGATGGATGGAGATAGAGACAGAGACCCACACTGGAGCACTGGACTGAGCTCCCAAGGTCCCAATGAGGAGCAGAAGGAGGGAGAACATGAGCAAGGAAGTCGGGACCATGAGGGGTGCACCCACCCACTGAGACAGTGGAGCTGATCTATTGGGAGCTCACCAAGGCCAGCTGGACTGTGATTGAAAAAGCATGGGATAAAACTGGACTCTCTGAACATGGTGAACAATGAGGGCTGATGAGAAGCCAAGGACAATGGCACGGGGTTTTGATCCTACGTAATGTGCTGGCTTTGTGGGAGCCTAGCCAATCTGAATGTTCACCTTCCTAGATATGGACGGAGGGGGGAGGACCTAGGACTTACCACAGGGCAGGGAACTCTGACTGCTCTTTGGACTGGAGAGGGAGGGGAAGAGGAGTGGGGGGAGGGGGAGGGAAATGGGAGGCTGGGAGGAGGTGGAAACTTGTTAAAAAGATTTAAAAAAGAAAAAAAAGAACCAAGGCTGTGGGGTGTAATTTGCTCCAAGTCCAGGTGACTATATGAAGATGGAATTTAAACTCTATTGCTTCATTTCTGTCTGTGGTCATTCCAGTGTTGAAGTCTGACAAACTTCTTCATGCTTTTCATTTATTATCTAACAAGTTTTCAAGGGCAAATAGGCACACATAAGTGTATGGGTAGTCACTACTAAGTACCATGTTATATAATTTGATGATGCTTTCATCTTGGTTGCCTGCATACACTAAATCAATTCTATTTTTTTTTTATTTTCTCAGGAAATCATTCATTCTCACTGTTTTAGTCATGGCTCTCTAGAAGAATATAACCAATAGAATGAACATATATTAAAAGAATGTATTAGTATCAGCTTATATTAAAATAGTAACAACTGTTTCACATTTGAGAAGCTGAGAACCATCAGTGGTTGGCCACTGGGGATGGGTGTCTCTTCAGTAGGATGAGACCCACTGAAAATGTCTCACATTGGAGAAGCCTAGGAGTTGCTCAGTCCATGATGCTGAGTAATAGCAGTCACCACCTGGTGTCAAAAACCTGGGAAGTTCCTGGAGAGCTGCAAGTCCTTAGAAAAGAATGGAGGCCTGGAGACTCTGGGTCTAAGAGCAGCAAAGCGGTCAGCAGCAGCAGCAACGTGCAGCATGAATCAACTCAGAGCAAAGGGGAAGGCTGAGCCAGCAAATCTGAGCGATCTTCTTTCTGCCGTGCCCTTTTGATCTGGGCTCCTATCAGAAGGTGCCACCCACACCATCCCATATCAATTACAGCAATCAGGGCTTTCCTTTCTTCTTTTTAATTGTGTATTTAACTTTAATCATTAACAATTATTGTTCAACTAAATCTAAACCATTATTTATTATCATATTATTTATATGTAGAATGGATAATAAAAATGCAAAGTCAAAAACTGGGGTTCAACCATAAAATCAGAAAACAAAGCAGCCAAGCCACTAGAGAAAGACATCTTACCTCTACCAAGGCTGGGTGACCACAAACTAAACAGACTAAGCTTCTCTCTCCTCCCACTTTATATTCCCTCTAGTGCTGGGATTAAAGGCATGACTCCTAGTACTAGAATTAAACATGTAGGCCACCACCACTTGGATTTGCTTTTGCATTGATCTTGAACTCACAGACATCCATCTCCCAAATCCTGGGATTAAAGGTATGTGCTACCATTACCTGACCTCTAGTGACTTTAGCTTTGTCTCTGGTCTTCAGGCAAGATTTATTTATTAAAATACAAATAATATACCACTATATTTTCCCTTTTGTCTAAAATAAAAAAGACTATAAATAATAAAAGAAAAACTATATACAATAAGTACAATGACTATATACAACATATACAGGCAATAAATTCATCAACAATGTCTAGTCAATTAGCATTTGACAAATTCAGAGAAAATACTCCACATCTATCCTATCTTGGTGAGTCCAATTTTGTACCTAATTTACTTTCCATCATAACTTGCTTTCTGCATCTGGCAAACAAGGAAAACGATAACTATCTAGTCTTCAACTACCTCAGAGACCCAAGAAAGGAATAATAATAATTGAGTAAGCAGAAAGTCCAAAAAAGCAACTACCAAAAAAAAAAACCTTGAGTAATAACAGAAAGAGCTGGCTGCTTGAACAGTCACCCAAAGTTCTTCTGCAACATTGGGGCATCCATCTTCAGCCTACAGACCTAGCATATCAAACAGACTTTTCTGTGAAGAATATTCTGAAGGTCTGACCCTCCCTGTCTTGACAATGCTTGGCAGTCACTTTCTTTTGTGTACTGCTTGTCCAATTAGGACAGCATACTACTAGCAGTCGAGGCAAGGGGCATTTTCTTGCCCAACACATTACTTTTGCCACAAAGAAAAATAAATGCCATGTGGAGTTTCTTTGATACCCATTATCCTTTCTGAAGTAGATTGGTGCTGCCAGGAGCATACATGTCTCATTATTATAAAAAGAAGAACCTAAGTTATTAAAACATCTTAAATGCCATATTCTGTAGATCTCTGGAATGTTTGAAGATGACCTGGCTATCTAAAATATATTTTTGTTTGACCTTGAAAACATACCTAATGTGATAACAATTTCAGTTATACTAGGTGATTAACTACTAACCTGCATTTCCTTATTATCCCAAATAGTTGGTAATAATAATTTTCAAGGACTAGAAATTTGCATTACATTGTTAAATGAGTTATAAACACACAACATTTTGAACAAGAGTAGAAATGTATGTATAGTATGCTCCGACAAAATTAATCTCAATAAACAAAATTTGTATGCAATATGCAAAAGTCCAATCCAATGTAAAACATTTAAAATTAGTAGTTGTTTTTGAAAAGTTGATTCAGTAATCTACCTTTTTATCTTATCATATCTATATCCTCCCTTTTTACTTTTCAGAGTAAATTCAATAATCTACCGTTTTCTCCTGTCATTTATATATAATAAATTGATGATTTCTGGAATGTCTGAGAATCCAGAAATGTATCTATAGCTTTGGAGGATGGATTTTTTTTTATATTACTAAAACATAAATCATTCCCTCTTGTTCTTTTTGCTACCTTCAATTCATTCTGTGTCCTTATCTCCTTGCTCCCTATCAAATTATATATATAATATATATAAACATAATCATAAATATATAAACACAATCTGTTGATTCCATTTGGTGTTGTCTGTATGTATATGATTTCAGAGCTGGCCACCGGTATTGGATAGCCAATTAAGGGGCTCATCCCTAGCTGTCATCATCCTTTAGTGACTTGTAGGGTTTTGTTGTTGTTTTGTTATCTAGGGGTCACCTCTGGAGATTTCCTCTTTACATGTTAGCATGTCTGTTGGTGTTGTCATTATCTAGGTTTTATTTTGATGGCCATATTTTTAAAGTATCACCCAGTAAATCTTCCCTGTCATTTCTAAGAGAAACAATCTTACAGCAGACTTCCTGGTCCTCTGGCTCTTACAATCTTTCTTCCCCTCATCTTTGATGCCCCCTGAGCCATAGGTACAGGAATTGTATTGTAAAGGTTTTCAGTGGACCTTGCCATCACATGATCACTTGTTCTCTGTATTTTGACCAGTTATGGTTTTCTCTGATGATCTCTGTTTATTGCAAAGAGCAGCTACTTTGGTGAGAGTTGGGAGCTATACTAACAGTGGGATAAGTATTCAGAATACAGTTAGGAAGGGCTGGTTTAGTAAGTTAATGTTAGTGTGTTCTCTTCTAGATCCGTTATTTCACTAGCCTCAAGTAGTTGACTATGTTTCCAATATCAGGAACGATTTTGCTTCTGTTGAGCTACCCTTAAGTCCAGTTAGAGAGTTGTTGGTTAGGACCAAGATATGAATGCCACTATTGCACCCTGAGGAAAATCTTGCCTTGCTAATCATAGTTGTGGTCCTAAGGCTTCACAGCTGTGTGGGACTATTAATTGCATCCCCTTGACAGGTTTCATAGCACCTTTGAGGACAATAAAAGTTACCCACAGGGAGAAGACTTTCAAGTAAGGTCCTCAGAGTCCTGTATCCAAAGTTCACCATGTCTTCAGCAATAGGGACTTACCTTTAATCTCTGGGAAGTGACCAAGGGCAAGAGCAATAGCCAATCAGGACAACACTTCATTCTACTTACAAACAAGATTCCTGCTAATAGAAGGAAAAGTTTGTGGATTTACCTGGGCTATAGTTATTGCACTTTGGATTCGTGGGTCTTTCTCATAATCCTTGATCTTTTGCAATGTTTGCCATATCAAGTTTCTAAGTCCATCCTGTTCCTCATCACCCTGAAGTTCCCATGACATCTTCACCAAGTTATACACTATGCCGTAGTATCCAATCCAGACCACCTCGGCACCTGAAAAAGTGAGGAGGAGAAGAATAATTCTTTGAGAATATACTGTCTTATAGTTGAATGAAGAAAAAGACAAATTCCATTTTATTCACATTGATAATAATTAATGTTAATTAATGTAGGGAAATTGAAATTAAGAATACTCCCCAATTTAAAAGTTTCAAAACAGTTAGGAATTTAACTATATTAAGTTCTACTCTCAAGATTATCCTTAGAGTGAAATAATTTCATTTATTCTTAAATTACTCTTTTTACCTGGTTATAAAATATTTCTATGTGGTGGTGCTTAACATAGATAATTCTGACTTAGGTAGAGACAGGAAAAATAAATTTCAACAATAAAATAATAATACAGTGCTCAGAGGGGAGATAAACTAAATTTTGTCAAAGAACAATATGAAAATTCTGAGCCTATGTGAAGAACTTAAGTTCTCAAAAGAAAAAGAATAAACTTTCACAAAAATGATGGAAGTTTTTTAAAACCCTAAAATTTCAATAAGAATAATTGCTATTTTAAAAAGTCAGGCATAATGGAACACACCTTTAATTCCATCACTCAGGAGGCAGAAGCAGACGGATCTCTGTGAGTTTGAGGCCAGCCTGGTCTACAGAGTGAGTTCTGGGACAACCAGGGCTACATAGTAAAATCCTGTATCAAAAAGAATTATTATTTAATTGACATAAACTGGAGCACTAACTAATTCTGCTCTGTAGGCTTTCCTATTTCAGCACATAAAAGGAAACACATGCTGTCAACTTGTTTAGAAGGTTCCCTACTGTCCATAGGTGACTCCCCCTACATGCCCCATTTCAGACAAAAGACTTCTTTTTTTCTACTTCACACGGTTCAGTCGCGGGAAGAAAAGACTATACGGTACAAAAAGTTAGTGAAAGACTAGGAGTTGGAAAGAGAAAGTGTGTACACATCTCAGAAATTTGCGACAGAAGTTGAAGAAAGGAACCTTTCTGATTCCTCTCCTGGAGATGTTTCACTCCCTAGATCCCTGGTGCTTAGGTAAGAAGTGCAAACAGGAGGGTGTAGCTAACAAGGCGTTTACAGAGCTTCTCTCCTCCCTTTGTCAACTAAGTTATGTGCAATTAAGGGACTCTGGTGTTCAAAATTCTGCAACTGGAAAAAAGATGGCTCTATTAATGAATAGTAATGTTCCTCACTACAAAAACAGAATTTAATCAAAGAAAACAAATTCAATTATATGTTTTCTTTCTTGGGAGATAAACAACTGGTGGCTTCAAGCAGTAGACCAGTCTGGGGAGCTACAGTGACTCACAGAGAGCAATAAATCCTTGAAAAGATGATTACTGGGACTGTCAGAGCAAGATTCTCGGTGAGGGCTGGCAGAGGAAGGAAGGGAGCTGAGGAAGGAAAGACCTTCCATGACCTTGTCAAATCAGGCAGTTTGGAGAAAGGATAAGGAAGGATGTTGGAGAAGGAAGGTAACCTGACGAAAAGGTCAGCACAGCAAATAACTGTTATACTAGATTCCTGTTTGCTGTGCATTCATGTTTACTGAAGACTGAGTCACCTTTACTAAGCCATGGCATGTCATCTGTCTCTGTATGTCATCTGTATGTCATCTCAAAATTGGAGAGCTAGGCAACCATGGCTCTCTCCAATGTTATTTAATACATCATTTTACAATCATATTACTCCTCATTCATTCCCATCCCACTTTCAAAAGGAAAAGTGAACACAAACACTGGAGTTCTGAGTAAATACTTAATTCTGTCTTCTAAGGATAATGCAAATTACTCCTTTGGTTTAACCGTAAGTCCGCCCATCCAACAGTTCATCGACACTCTAGCTGCCTCTGATCCACTCTTCTGCTCTCTTTCTATTCAGAAACTCTCTCTGAATCCTCATGCTGAGTGTCTTGCCTTGCCCTTACAAAATTATACTTATAACATAAGTATAACAATTGGAATTGTCATAGTTCTAGGAAGATAGGGATTATCGGAGTCACTCTGACATGCCTAGCATCACGACAGCACAATATATAAGAGGCAGGGTGAAAACTATCATCCATTTGTCCAGGATGAAGGTGTCGCTTAAAACGGAGTGCTTTTGAGGACAAAAATCGAAATTGTGCTAAAAAAAAAAATTAGGCTAGTTGCACCAATAATAGGACAATAGGACTCCTGTGGAGATGTAGTTATGAGGAGAGAGAAGAGTGAAGACGACGGAGAGGATTTCACACAGGGCTGAAGAAGAGCGTTCATAAGCATACGGTGCTATAAAATAGCTAACAGAAAATGGTGTCCTAGGTAATGGGTGATGTTTCAGCAAAGGAGTAATTCCACATCAATCAGTGCGCTGGGTAGCCTCAATGGGAGTTGTATGAAGTAATATAGGTCCTTACTTTGGAAGGCAGAAAGAGGTGAGAGGAAGAAACAGACTGGATATCAGGGAAGGCACCTAATAAAGTCTTCGCTTTGAGTGGAGGGTGTGAGGGTCAAAGAAGAAGCTCAGTTTTAAATTTAGAAGAGAAAAACAATAATAAAATCACTTGCAAAACTGACACTGTTGTTTGGAAGAGCCAGTGTGGGAGATGAGGTGAAGAACCTTAGCAAAATGTGGAAGAATGAGGAGTAGTCGGGCTTCCAGAGGCACACAGCTCCTAAGACACGGCTGACGGAAACGCAGGGAGGGAGACATGAGCGGAGCTGCTTCACACGCGTGCACAGCGACACTATGCGATTCATTACAGGTAAAGCGCAATTTGAGGGGTTTGGAGTTTGGGACTTTGTTTTGTTTAAATCCCATTTGGCCTGGTGGCAAATGCCTACATCACGTGAGGCAACTCATTTGTACCAATTTTGAATATGTAAGTTATTTTACAAACTGAGTCTCAGGGGAGAAACAGTTTTACTTTGTTTTTCTCTATATGTGTGTGTGCATGAAGATGCTTTATTTAAGCATGTGCTGTGTGTGTGCGCGCACATGCTTGTGAAGAACAGAGAAAGGTGTCAGACCCCTCAGAGCTGAACAAAACTGAGGCAACAGAGCAGCAAGTTCTCCCCAGCTGTGAAAAGGTTTTGAATTATAAAGTAACTATCATTTGCTATAGATTCTAACTCATTTTTAACTGTTTGTTTTCTGGTTTTTCTGTTCTGGGTTTTTTGTTTTGCTTTGCTTCGGTTTGGGGTTTTTGATTTCGTTGTTGTTTGTTTTGTGTTTGTTTGTTTGGACAGAGTCTCATATAGCCCAGACTGGCCTTGAATACACTATATACACTATATAACCAAGGCTGGCCTTGAAAATTTGATTGATATTCTGTTGGGATTACAGGTAGGTGCCACTATGCTTGAGTTTAACTCCTATCTTCTTTACTTACAGACCCCCAACTTCCATGGGTTTTTTTTTTTGTGACCCATACTATGTTCAGACTCTGGGAAGAGATCTCACCAGATCACCCAGCATACCCTAACGCTGCTGCTCTAGGGAGGAAACTGCTTTGGCGCACGGCCTCAGCTGCTCACCTGCAGTTAGTTAGCCTGCTATCCTTTGATCACAGCAAGGGCTGTGTCCTGGAGCAAAGCTGCTCACCACATGGCAGCCAGGAAACAGCAAGGAGAGAGAGAGAGAGAGAGAGAGAGAGAGAGAGAGAGAGAGAGAGAGAGAGAGAGAGAGAGAGGGAGAGAGAAGAGGTGAGGAGAGGAGAGGAGAGAGAGGAGAGAGAGAGAGAGAGAGAGAGAGAGAGAGAGAGAGAGAGAGAGAGAGGCAGGAAGGCCTGGAATCCTGATAGTCTACCGCGGGGAAAGCCCCAAGCATCCAGCTCCATTCAATTAGCTCCAGCTTCCTAGGATTCAACATCTCCCAGTGCTGTGCAGGCTGAGGACTGAGCCTCTACCACACAGCAGAAGAGGAGGATGTCTGAATCATTGAAAAAATTACTTAGCTTTGGGGTTTTTTTATCTCCTTGCAGTATATTCATTGTACATGTTCTTGAGTTACAGAAGGATATTTTCACACAAGTATATGATATGCTTTGGGCCTTTTCTCTCCCACACTGTCTACCTGGTCATTTAACTTCCTTCCCTTTGCTCTTCCAGATAGTTTTACATCTAATTTCATATCAGCTGTGCATGTGTGATTTTATGACTCTATATAAAATCTAGGAAGAACGAACAAAAGGTCATAAGTGGCATTTGACTTTCTCCGAGGGATTTATCTCATTTAATACAATCATCTACAGTTGCAACCATTCTCCTGTAGACATTTATGATGGAAAGGTTTCCATGTTTTCTATCTATACATTTCCTGTATCCAACCCTATGTTGATGAACATCTAGGTTGGCTGTGTAAGGCAGCTATTGAGAGCAGTGTTGTGATGAACGCAGGTGCTGTGTGTTCTATACACGTTCACTTGGAGTTCTTCAGATAAATACCCAAGAGGTTTAACTAGGTCACACGCTAAATCTGTCTTTATGGAACCTCTATACCCTTTTCCTTTCTGACTGGAGTATTTACAGTCCCGCCAGCAGTCTTTGCAGATTCTCTCCTATCATCTTCCTGATTGACCACCTTCCTGACTGGATGAGAAAACTCCGGCAAAGCTCGACTTTGCATCTCTTTGATGGCTGAACTTGATTCTTCATTTGTACAGCTTTTCAGAACTGCCCATTCCTTTTAATTAGCCTACTTTATTTCATAGTATTTATTGACTTCTTTGATTTCTTATGTAGGCTTTTGAGTGACGTGTGCTTGCTTCATTGTTCCATCTGCCTGCAGTATCTCATCCCATATTTCACACTGAGTTTGAATGTCTTCAGTTAGGTAAGGTGCATTCCTTGAAGTGTGCAAATAGACCCTGCTTTCTGTTGTTTTCAATCCAACCTGCTAGTCTGTGTCTTTTGATTGAGGAATGGGAATCATTAATACTTAGGGTTATTGAAGGGTGTGTGCCCATTCTTGTCATCTTTTTACTGCTTGGTGTTTCTCTGTTTGTCGCTTATTAACTGTTCTTCAGTCTTTCAGAGTGGTTTACACTTTCCTATTGCCCCATAAACGTGCTTACCTTTCTCTTTAGTCCAAAGGATTCCTTCAATGTCTTCTGTAAAACTGGCTTAGTGTTCATAGATCCTTTGTTTGTTTTTACTATGAAATCTTTTCGTGATCCTTCGATTACGACAGCTTTGCCAGATAGTCTGGATTGGTATGTATTGTCGTTCAGGGACTGCGATACAATATTTTAAATCCTTCTGGCATTTAAAGTTCCTGTTAGGACATCTACTGCTATTCTGATAGGCTCGCCTTTGTGATCTGGTGTTTTTCTTGCAGTTGTCAATATCCATTCTTGTAGTATATATTTGTGTTTTAACTATAACATGACATGGGCCGATTCTATTCTCATTTTGTCTTTTTTGGAATCTAAAGCTTGTGTGCCTGGGTGTGTATCTCCATGGAAAGACTTGAGAAATTTTCTCTATGGCTTTAAGAAAAAAAAATGTCTTCTATGTCTTTTATGTGAAATTCTTTTCCTATTTCTATGTCCACAATTTATAGACTTCGTTTGATCTTAGGGCCCTGCAAATCTCTTATGTTCTGTGTGTACATTCTTATTAATCTAACTTTGTTATTATCTGAATACTCAATTAATCTCTCTTGTCTTCAAACCCTGTATTCTGTTTCCCCTTGACCCATTTTGTTGCAGAAGCTTTCTTATCTTTTTAGTTCAACATCCTATACTTTTTATTTCTAGTCATTCATACTGATTTTTCATTATTTCTATGTAATTATTAAATTCAACTTTTGTATCAATTTCTTCTTTTCTTTCTGTTGTTGATGTTCTCTTGAAATTCTTTAAAGGGTGTTTTTGTGACTTCACAGATTTATTTGAACAAACATAAAATTATTGTTTTACATTCTTGCTTGAGACATCAACTAATTTACTCTCATTAGAGGGCATTCCTGTAAGTCTCGAAAGAGTAACATTGTTTTGGTTTTTTATGTTCTCATAGTCATACATTGGAATTTTCAAATATGGAGTTGGATTGTTGGTTGGCTATGTCATTTAATCACCCTCATTCACTCAGTGGGAGTGCTTACAATGTTCAAAATGCTTAGTTTGAGTAGAATTAGGTTTTCATTTTCTTTGCTAAACTGGGCATCTAAGTCACTAGTTAGATCATCAGCACCAGGATCAATATCCAATATTCCTAGGAGAGAAGAATAGTTTCTATAAAGAACAACTATCAAAGGAGAGTGCCACTATGAAAATACAGTAACCATCAAAGTAAAAAAATGATCACCTCCTTAGCACAAATCATTTTAGGAGGTAGAGGAGCACGCGTAGTACTGTGCACACTGAGGTATGAACTACTGTGTGTGAGTGGAGGGAAAAAAGAGAAAGACTAGTGGTTAGGACTGGAACGGTGGAGAAACAAAGAAAAGAGAACAATAGATAGACATGGAAAACAGTTCTGAGAAGATGGTTCTGCCATCAAGGTTAATGTTCACAACCAAAATTGGGAAACAGCAGGGACAAGGGAGGGAGAAGAGGTGTCTCTCACAAATGGGAGAGTAAAGAAGCTGAAGAAAAAATAACCTGATAACCTAAAACAATCCCAGCTTTCAGGAGTCTGAGATATGAAGAATCCCAGATAAGGCCATTCTGTGTTCCTTGGAGAAGCCTATCATCATTGTCATCATCACCACCATCATCATCATCACCATCATCATCACCATCAACATCATCATCATCACCATCAACATCAGCACCATTGTCATTATCATCATCATCATCATCACCATCATCAGCATCATCACCAGCAACATCAACATCATCATCATCATCACCACCATCATCACCATCATCACCATCATCACCATCATCACCATCATCACCATCAACATCATCATCATCACCATCAACATCAGCACCATTGTCATCATCATCATCATCATCTTCATCATCATCATCACCATCATCAATATCAGCATCACCATCATCATCATCATCATCGTCATCATCATCACCATCATCACCATCATCGCCACCATCATCATCATGATGTAAACAAAGGAAAAGAAAAAAGAACAGAAAGAAAAAAATAAAAATAAGCAGGTGTCCCAGTAATTTGACATTGGTTACTGAATAAAACAGAAATAAAAGAGAAGGGCAGGGTGTAGACAGAAATTTCTATCCTGCCTGGTCCTGCAGTCATTCAGTCGAAGAAAAAAAAACACAGAGGCTTATATTAATTATAAACTGTACAGGCTCATTATTAACTAGCTCTTTTCTCAGTAAGGCATTTTCATCTCGCTTTCTCTGTGTCTGGCTGGTGACTGACTCTCTGCCTTTCCTCATCCCAGAATTCTCCTACTCTAGTTGCCCCCACCTATACTTCCTGCATGGCTACTAGCCAATCAGCATTTTATTAAACCAATATGAGTGATACATCTTTAATCCCACAGCAGGAGAGAGATGAATGTGGACTCAGACTCCTAATGCAGTCTCTTGCCTGCTTAGCATCCAGATTCTCAGTGTTCTTCCTGGGCTTCCAGATGTTGTCACACCTGTGGGAGGGCAGATCACAGATGCTGACTGGGCCCATCAGTGAGAGGTTCTCTACAGAGTGGGCTTGGAACTGACTCCTCCCCAAGGAGGTTCTCGGTGTCTATCATATGTGATTGTAGACTGTCTCAATCCTTCTCCTGACTCTAGATCTAACTGGACTTCCACCTCACCAAATACTACATGGTTCTGATTCTGCTTCTTCTCTATAATCTAGAAGTCCTGGTGTCCAGGTTTTACTGTCTACCTTCACTCTGGGTTTGCCTGGTTGTAATCCACAGAGGGTCTAGGAAAACCACACTGCCTCCTGGAGCAGGGTCTGTTTTTGAAATGACTTCTCATCCTTTCTTCAGTAGAATGCCTAGAAGGGAGGTTCTTCCTCTTCTGCCCGGGGCCCCTCCTCCCTTGGCCAGTGCCTTAGACAACTACTATGTCCTTCTTTCTTTGCTCTTTAAAGTGTCTGTTAATGAGTGTGTGGTACACATTTTCTGAAGTTCTCCATCATGACTCCTGTCTTCTAGTATTGCATTTCTGCTTCCCAAGATGGGAAGAGTTTTCAAACGCACAGACCTGGACTCCTGATTTATAATTTCACATTTGATTTTGCTATTTAAGACAGTGATATTTAGCTTTCACCCATCTCTTCTGATAGCTGTTATCCAATATTCCACTTTATTACCTGGAGATTCTAATCGATCATACCTGCATGTGGTTCTTCGGCTTCTATTCTCTTGGCCCTACTCTTTTGATCCTCCTCCTGCCTCAGTCTCCCAAAGAGCTGATATGCTTTCATACCCATGTCCAAACCTTTTGACCTTATAAAAGAATGGCTAAAATATGTACAGACCACTTTTTCCACACATTTAAGTTATTAATTGAAGACGAAATATTTTATAAGATTGCAGTAGTTCACAGCAAATTGAATATGATTTGGTTTTATAGTCCTCAAGCTCAATAACAAATCTATAAAATAGATTCTGATAATTGTGTTCTCAAACTCAAAATTCTTTTTAAAATCCCTTATTTTTTTTAAAGTAAGCTGCGTAAACTCCACTAGAGTATTGCTGATAGACAACATCAACAAGAAGAATCTATTACATCTAGTGTACCGACAGCTAACGATGGGGATGACCTTTTGGAGACAGATGGCGCACACTGCAGCTGCCGCAGAAAGCCTTCTCGTCTGCACATCTAGACACTTCCCGTGAAGCATGCCCACCACGAAACTACTAATCTGGCGACCAAGTGCAACCTAAGGCAGATTTCTGTCCTGCTATCAGAGACTCTATGGCAGCTATCAACTGCGCCACTTTAAATAAACAGAGAGGAGCAGTGTCTCTGTGTGCAACTAAGCAGGCAGTGCCCCAGGAGAAGGGAGAAAACAGGACCAAACTGTGAGTTCTCAGAATTTATTAAGAATCCGTGCCGTTTGGAAGCCAGTATTAGGAGTGCTCTTTTATAACAATGTTTTGTTTTAGTGACTGGATTCATCATGGCCTTTAATTGACATTCTGGATATATGGAGCCCAAATAGTCAGCAACTGGGGAACACAAATGTTTCTATGTGTTTGAGTACAGCCCTTATGGTTTTGACAATCCAACTCTACATTGTGCAATCAAAGCATGGCTGAAAGGTAGCTCAAATGTGTGATGAAGTTCAGAGTGCCACCTTTATTAAATGCCACGCAGAGTGAAACTGAAGAGAGCAGTGGGAGAAAACTAAGGCAGGAACAGGGCTCAGCAGCAAGCTCCACACTGACAAATGCAGAGCCGAGGCTTTCCGCCAGCCACTGCTCTTTACGCCAACAAAAGTTACATCAGAGCCTTTGGAACATATTCTAGTGAGAAAAGCAGGTATGAAGAAAGTAAGCAAAGCAGCATCAGTTTGCAGCGGTACTACAAGAGTTGCAGATGATAGCATCACGATGGCTAGAAGAGAAAGATGCTCAGCTAACTGTCTAAGAACCCGGAAAAGTGTACCCAACAGGAGATGGAGAACACAGAGGCTTTGGTTCTGAGGCAACTTACACGTTAAGAGAAAGAGAGGAAAGGATTTTCTGGTTTGAAAACAATGTCTTCCTACTTGGAGGGGCTGTGGAGGTGGCTTAGTGGGCAAAGGTGCTTGCTGCTAAGCTAGATGCCGTGACTTTGAGCCCAACAACTCGTATGATGGTGGTGTGGGAGGTCCTTCTGTCTATGTGTTGCTTTCATTGGTTGAATAAAGAAACTGCCTTGGCCTTTTGATAAGGCAGAAATTAGGTAGGTGGAGTAGACAGAACTGAATTCTGGGAAGGACAGACAGGCAGATGCCATGAATCTCCTGCCTGAGACAGACATAGGTTAGATTCTTGCCGGTAAGCCACAGTCATGTGGTGATACACATAGAAACAGGTTAATCAAGATGTGAGAGTTAGCCAATAAGAGGCTAGAGCTAATGGGCCAGGCAGTGATTTAATTAATACAATTTCTGTGTGATTATTTTGGGTCTAACCTAGCCAAGTGGCCGGGACAAAAATCAGGCCCTCTCTCCCTTACAACATGATGGAAGAAGAGAAACAACTCCCCCAAAATATTCTCCAACCTCCACTAGCACACCATAATACACTCATGAATACACATGCCTGGCCACACACACACAAAGATAGATAAACAATTTTTCTAAAGGATCTGCTTGCTTGGGAAAGGTAATCCATGATTTGAAAATGTGATTTCCCATGGGTGAACTGAGCTACATAAAATCAGTTCAACCTCTGGAAATGCCAGAGAGGAGGCCAAGCCATTTTGCTAGCTGTCTGTTTAAGAGGCACAATAAGAACTGTGAATAATAAAGCTTGGGGAACCCCCGAAGCTGCATGTACTCTTAGTGCTTATCACTCATTGTTACTAGAGGAAAATGCACCTATACAACCCCATCCTCTGAAGACAGGAGGGATGGATAGCTTAACGCACTCCCTGGCTCTGCTTTATGCACCCTTTTTGTGAGGACAGGGCCGGTTATAACTTGCATCCTTCCATAATTAAGGATAGGTGGTTTTGTTAATTTTTTTAGTCTTTTAACAAAATACTGTAGTCCGACCTTTTCATTGAGACAGAGACTTATTAGTAATTATAAAAGCTTGGCTAGTAGCTTCGGCTTGTTACCAACTAGCTCTTACAACTTAAGTTAACCCATTTTATCAATCTATATTTTTTTGTCTTGTGACTTTATTAGTTTACTCTGTACTGTCCATGATGCTTCCTCTCTGTCTGTCTGGCAAGTCCCTCCTTCTTCTTTCCAGTATCCTGTATGCCTGAAAATCCTGCCTTGCTATTGGCCATTCGGCTTCTTACTAAACCAATCAGAATGATACATCTTCATGGTGTACAAAGAGATTATTCCACAGTAAAACAACAAGTGCAAGAGTTGTCTCAGGGATCCCCAGGATCCCAGTAGGTGTCAAAAAAAAACAAAAAAAACCTGGGAGCCCTCAAGCTTGCAAGTGCTGTCAAGAGTTGAGATATTCTTGGGGACTCCCAAACTTCATAGTAGGTATGAACAGGGACAGACAAGAGTATGAAAAAGAAGGTTGCCATTTTGGTTGTATAATATTACTCTTTGGAATATTATTACACTATAAAAATGATATTATAAGCCGGGTGGTGGTGGCGCATGCCTTTAATCCCAGCACTCGGGAGGCAGAGGCAGGCGGATCTCTGTGAGTTCGAGACCAGCCTGGTCTACAAGAGCTAGTTCCAGGACAGGCTCTAAAACCACAGAGAAACCCTGTCTCAAAAAACCAAAAAAAAAAAGATATTTTATATGTACATATATATATATATTACATTTACCATAATAGTATCAAAAGTTATTTTTCATATATAATCATGTTTGATTACTACTACATATCTTAAGCAAGCATGTAACAGTATAATGATGTGGGATGTCCTTCTGTATATGTGTTGCTTTTATTGGTTGATGAATAAAGCTGTTTTGGCCAATGGCTTAGCAGAGTAAAGCCAGTCGTAAATCTGAACAGAACAATAAAGAGAGATTAGGCAGAGTCAAGGAGACATCAGCCAGCTGCTTAGGAAACAAAACACGTAGAAAATGAGGTAATGCCATGGCCATGTGGCAACACATAGACTAATAGAAATGGGGTAATTTAAGATGTAAGAGCTAGCTAGAAATATGCCTGAACTGTTGACCAAACATTGTTATAATTAATATAGTTTCCATGTGATTATTCGTGTCTGGGAGGCCAGGAAATGAAAGTGAAGTCGTTGTCTACAAAATAAATTAAAGAGAATCATCCTTATAAATATACTCATCATTTTTGCAGGTAATGCTAGATGCCAAAGACAAAAAATCAGCAGATTCTTTTATTAGACTGTGATAGTTGACTGGAATAAGATACTAAGTACTGAGCCAAAATGTTCATGAATAATTAAGAAAGTGAGTAGAACATGCCTTACTTAAATTTCCAATCTTTTCCAACTATAAATTATGGAAATCTGTTAATTAAAAATAATTATTTTTTGGAATTGCAATTGATAAGGACAAGAGTGGTTCATTTTTTTATCACAACCAACTGTGATTCTTACAAATAAACTTAAAAATACCCGACTCCTATCCTAATTCCTCGATTTCCTTTAAATGCTACCATGAGATATGGATTATCTCAACAGAAGCAGGTAATTTCACAAGCCTTTATATCCCAAGATAAAAGAGAAAAAGAAGAAGAAAATTTTAAGACAACCTTGGGAAGTAAAGCAAAGTAATAAAAATGTTATGTTTATAGGTATGTTACATAAAACAACAATAAAAAAGTCTTTGATGGACTGGGAGATGACTCAGTTGGCAATGTACTTGCTGTGCAAACATGAAGACCTGGATTTGAGTCCCCTGAGCCCACAGCACAGCTTGTAACCCCCTCCCAGCACTGAGAGTAGCAGAGACAGATGGAGTCACTGGCCAGACAGTCCAGGTAATGCTCAAACTCCATTCAGTGAGAAACACTGTCCCAAAACCTAAGTAGAGAATGATTGGGGGAAGATATCCAGTGTCAGCCTTTGTCCCTGCATATATAGGTGCACATGTCCACACTAGCAAGTTCACACACATCCCCCCCACACACACACCCTTTCAGTCTTTTAAAATCTATAATCCTGAGTAGACTGAGATTCTGAAAGATAAGGTTCCTAAAATTCAGAACTCGGTGACAGAGAGTGCTCATCTTGAGTTTCAGGCATGCAAATTTTCTGACACCAAGTCATGCCCAACAAACTGGTGTTTTTGTTTGTTTGTTTTTTGCTTTGTTTTTTATCAGCATCTGTCCTTGCTATGCATTCCTCTCCCATTCTTACATAAATCTCTCACCAAGTGTCTTATTTATCATTCTTTC
The DNA here is from genome assembly GCF_037038515.1 of Microtus pennsylvanicus. Lineage (NCBI taxonomy): Eukaryota > Metazoa > Chordata > Mammalia > Rodentia > Cricetidae > Microtus > Microtus pennsylvanicus. The sequence goes on along the minus strand of NC_134595.1, from coordinate 16,507,547 downwards.
TGATCAGCAGATACTTTGGGATCTTGCTTATAAACAAAACATGGTGACATCAGAGCAAGAGCACAACAGGAAAGCCTAGATCCTCCCGTTCACGCTGGGAGAAATGCAGATACTGAGAGAAAGGTTTCTGCATGTTGGGAAGTGGGAATTTAACCACACCAACACCAGAAGGAAGGATGGATCCATTTATATCGCAAACTCTCCCCGAAGCACAGCATTATAAAACTGGAATGCAATAGTCAACTAAAGCATCCCCAGGAGAAGGAAAAGGACATCTAAATCCAGGAAGCCCACAGGATTCAAAAATTGGTACGAATAAATCCACACCATGGTACACTACATTTGAATGGCAACAAGAGAAAAATTCTTTCTCATGTACACGGTAGGTACCAGGAGAGTAGTGAGTGCCAGAAGACTAGAGAGTGAGTGCCAGGAGACTAGTGAGTGAGTACCAAGAGACTAGTGAGTGAGTACCAGGAGACTAGAGAGTGAGTACCAGGAGACTAGAGAGTGAGTACCAGGAGACTAGAGAGTGAGTACCAGGAGACTAGAGAGTGAGTACCAGGAGACTAGTGAGTGAGTACCCGGACACTAGTGAGTGAGTACCAAGAGAGAGACTAGTGAGTGAGTACCCGGACACTAGTGAGTGAGTACCAAGAGAGACTAGTGAGTGAGTACCCGGACACTAGTGAGTGAGTACCAGGAGACTAGTGAGTGAGTATCAAGAGAGACTAGTGAGTCAGTACCCGGACACTAGTGAGTGAGTACCAGGAGGCTAGTGAGTGAGTATCAAGAGAGACTAGTGAGTCAGTACCTGGACACTAGTGAGTGAGTACCAGGAGACTAGTGAGTGCCCAAAAACTAGAGAGTGAGTACTAAGAGACTAGTGAGTGAGTACCAAGAGAAAGACTAGTGAGTGAGTACCCGGACACTAGTGAGTGAGTACAAGGAGACTAGTGAGTGCCAGGAGATCAGAAGCAACATTTTCAGACACCTTCCTGAGGAGAAAGGAGTGGAACGCTGCATTCCATGTACTAGAAAAATAACTGTTAATCAGTAACATTATATCTACAAAACTGGACTCCAAAAATGATAAACAGGACTAGAAAAGGATTCAGTGGTTAAAAACAATTGCTGCTCTTCCAGAAGACCTGAATGTTTCCCAGCAACCACATCCAGCAGCTAGCAGCCATCTGTAACTCTGGTACCAAGAGATCCGGTGGGTTCTGGACTGCACAGTCATGGTGTACTCATATGCATGTACCCACTCATAATTTTAAAATAATAAAAATAAAGTTTTTAAATGAGAGACTTTGTCCCACAAATTATGCATAATCCCCACAATGTCTTACAAGAATTGTGAATGGAAATGTCTAAACTAGAAACAACAGGAAGGAAAAGAACAATATGATAGGAAAGAATCCAATATATGCTCTCTACAAAAAAAAAAAGGTCACATTATATTGTTAAAAACCCTCACAGCCTGTGTGGTGGTCTCCCCAGAGTCTCAGGCATTTAAATACTTGAACCCCAGCAGGTAGGGCTATTTGTGTAGGATTAGGAGGTGTGGCCTTGCTGGAGGAAGTGTGTCACTGTGAGGATGGGCTTTGAGGTTTCTTTTGCTCAGGTTTCTCTCAGTGTGACCATCAGTTGGCTTCCTGTTGCCTCTGAGAGGTAGTACTCTCAGCTCCAGCACGTCTGCCTGCACGCCGCCATGCTCATCATCATGATGATAATGGACTGAACCTCTGAAACAGTAATCCAGCCACCCCAATTAAATGTTTTCTTTATAAGAGTTGCCATGATCACGCTGTCTCTTCACAGCAATAGAAGCCCTAACTAAGATAGGGTGCAAACATCATAAAAGCTGGAGGACCAGGACATTTGCTGCTACACAGTGTCTTCTAGATATGGCAGAAAAGTCACACCCTTAAAATCTCAACAATGTGGTTACCTAAACAAGATAGGAAAATGACACCAGGTGACAAGCCAACATGGGTGGTCCCATCCCTAGATAGAGAGCTGTTGGCAGCCAATGACTGCTGAGAGAGGAAGCATGGTTTCTCCAGGGATGTCTCTGATAGGTTTCCAGATTCCAAGTGGTCAGCCCTACACATATGTATGCATGAACAACACTAGATGAACTCAGTAGGTCATACGTATGTATGTATGTATGTATGTATGTATGTATGTATGTAACAATGATAATTAGAGAATACAGGGCATGAGTTGGAGAGGGAGTGGGGAAGCCATGGGAAGAATTGAGAAGATGGGAAGGTGAAGAGTATGCAAATACAGTACTTGCAATTAAAATTCTCAAAAATAAAATGTTTAAATAAAATAACAGAGAAATGTATATAAAATAAATATTCATTTTTTCAAATTATGCATATGCATTGTGTGGGTTTGTGCATATGATATTGATGTGAGAACCAGTGCCCACAGAAACCAGAGGAGCCCTGGAGCTGGAGTCACAGGCAGTTCTGAACACCTCACATGGGTGCTAGGAACTGGACTTGTGTCTTCTGCAAGAGAAATACCAAGTCAGTCTTGCAGCTACCTCTTCAGCTTCCATTGCTTTTATATTAGAAAGAAAACCTTAAAATTAGACACCAACGAGAATGAACAGGCTTGAGGAACAGTGGAGACTAAGTAGGCCTAACAGACACAGACAGAACATTAAATGTGTAATTAGGTACAATCTTGGAGAAAACTAGATCGTATAAGGAATCAAAAGAGAGAGTGGAAAACAGCCTAAGACAAACAAGAACACAACATACTGAAACTCCAGAATGGTACCACAGCAGTACAAAGGGGGGGTGCTTATTGTGACGAATATGCTCCAATTATTTTACAATCAAAGTAACAGAAAGAGACAAACTAAACCCAAAGCTAGCAAAAAAGCAATAAAAGAATTTAATAGAAATAAAGGAATCGACAATAGGAAAATTAAAATTTAAGAGTTTTTAAATAATGGGAAAAAGGACACCAATATTAGTTTAGCTACACCAATAATAAGAAACAGGTAAAATTAAAAATGATAGCAATATCACAACTAATGTAAGACATAAAAAGGACAGTGAAACTACTATCAAAAGCTCTAAGCGACTGTAGCTACACAACTCAGTATAAATAAATGTTTCTAGAAAAGTGCGTCCTATCAAGGGTTAATTACAAAGAGAATATGAGTCCACCGGCAACTAGAAAGATGGTTAAATCAGTAACCAAAAACCTCACACCTAGGACAAGCACAGAGCCAGATGATTTCAATAGCACACTCTATCATGAATTCAAAGACTTGATCATGGGAGTGACCCACCCCAATTTATACATCTACAATACAGTTCCTGCTCGGGCTCAGGGGACATCACAGAAAGGGAGGCAGGAAGATTATGAGAGTCAGAAGATCAGGAAGTCCACTGGGAGAAAATCTCCTGGAAATGTCAGGCGAGTCACACCCATAATACCGCAACGTATGGCTGCCTATCCAAGACCAGAACAATGCCAATAACCAATAGACATGCAAATGTAGAAGGGGGCAAATCTCACTGGGCCAAACTTCTAGACAAAGAACTACACGCAACTAAGGGATGCTGAGAGGGGAAAAGCCCCAGAATTAGAATATCATGTATATACTGTATATATGAGCAACATTAAATGGGCTTAACAGGTTCTGTTTATATAGATGTGTGTGTGTGTGTGTGTGTGTGTGTGTGTGTGTGTTTTATAATAACCATGAAAAAGAAGTCATGAATTCAAGAGGAATTAAGGAAGGGGATACAGGAGATGTTGGAAGAGGAGAACATGAAAGGGATTGGAGGGAGAGAAAAGATTTGGGGCGGGGAGGTTAAAATATTAAAGTAAAAAATAATAAAGACGACAATGTCATCGCTTCTCAAACCTTTCTAAATGATAAACTGCAGAGGACAGAGCACTTTCAAACTCATTTTATGAAATGAAATATGATGCCAAAAGAAAAGATAAATTTGTGATACCAAAAGGTAAAAATATGATACCACAAAAAAAGAAAAGATATATATCAATATCCTGATAAACTCAGATGTAAAACTCCTAACAAAAAATACTAGTGTGAGCGACAGCTTTTCACTCCAGCGCCAAATATCTGTGACAAACAACTCAAAGGGAGGAACTGTTTCCTATATTTCAGCTCATGTTCCAGAGGCATCATTTATGGTGGCAGGAGCCTGTGGCAGAGGAGTGATTTCATCCTGTGGCTTCCAGGAAAGGAAGCAAGTAGATGGCTGTGACCCAGTGCAATCTTCAAAGGCTCCAATGCCACATTTCCTACAGCTGAGCCCCACCTCCCAAATGATACCACCATCTGGGGATCAGGCATTCCAGTCATGGTCCTGTGGGGACATTTCCTATTCAACCTAATTTAACAATGCATTAAAAAAGATCACACAATGTGAGCAAAACATGATCCCAGGGATAATAAACATAGTTCTATAGGGTAAATCATTTAATATTATGTACATACGGAAATACTGAAGGACAAACTCCCACATGATAATAATAATTTAAATTGATGTCTGGTTGTTCTCAATTAAAAGAAGCAGACAGGGTATTAAAAGCTAAGCAAAACAATTGTAAAGGTCTCTTTATACTTGTTGAGAGACAACATGAATGGATCTCTGCGGCCATGAAGAGTGGTCAAGAATAGCCGAAACAAAACCACATTTGCTTAAGATGTTGTTAAAGAAAATGATGAGAAAATACACTTGCAAACCATATTATGCTAATGATTAATCTCCTAAATATATAAGGGAGTTATAAACTCAGTGAATAAAAACCAAGAGGACTGGCAAGATGGCCAAGAGGGTAAAGGCATCTTCTGCACAAGTCTGGTGACCTGAGGTCACTTGAGGGTGAGAAACGACCCCAAAGTTGTCCTCTGACCCTCACATTCGCAATGTGACATGTGTACTCCCACACCATACACATGCACATTAATAAGAAATGAAATTTTAGAATAATTGCAGCCAAGTAACTTGAAATAGAGAAAGTATACAGGAGGATCTGGAGGGAGGAAAAGGAAGAGAAAATATATTATACTTTCAAAAATTAAAAATATATACTGTGAAGAGAGATGCTGGGCTATTGATCTTGGACAGACAGATGCTTGATTACATTTTGTAATAACATTTTCTGGCTGTCACCACAGGGGATGTGTGTCATGAGTGTCCTTCCTGAGGAGACAATGACTCTCCAGAGTCACGGGATGACTTCGTATCCACATCTCTCTCCACAGCCCAGATGCAAACCCAGATGCACGCCCACAGGAGGGTATACACGCCCACAGGAGGGGGATGCACGCCCACAAGAGGGTGGTGGTGCACACCCACAGTCCCAGCCAGGAGGATGCAGTGGAAACAAGACTTCAGAGCCTCCTAATGAGTTCCAGGCAAGGAGTGGCTACGTGACAAGACACTATCTCAAAGAGATAAACAAACAAAACCAAAATATAAATTTACCAATTTTCTCAGAAAATAAAACAGCAATTACCTCGCTCCCACAAAAAAAAAAAAAAAAAAGACTTGAAAAGTCAGTTCTCTAAAGAAGGTCTACAAAAGGGATAGGAATGATTCTGGGTGAAATCATCAAGACTGGGAAGAACCTGGAATTCTTTATGCTTTTGTTGAGAATGTAACACGACGCAGCCATAATGAAAGGCAGTAAGCAACTTCTCTGAAAGCTTCAAAGGCAAACTGCCGGCGGTTCTACTTGGAGGGATTTATCCAAAAGAATTAAAATGAAGATCTAAACGTGTATTAGCATTCCTGTGTTCATTAGATCTGTTACCTGCAAGAGCATGTATGAACTTTAATGGAATTGTGGCAAGTGAAGCAAGCCAGTCACAGAAGGGGAAGTACTTCAATTATGCATATGGCAGGTAATAAAAATGGTTACAGTCAGGTATTGAATGCAGCAAAACTGGCCTGATGCACAGATGGTTGGCCAGACTCTGGATAGGAGTGACATGCAAGTTCCTGAAGCAGTAGTGTTACACATGCATCATAGACATGTAAAGGCAACATGAGTTGCTTTTTATGTGTATGCACAAATGTACATATATAACTGTATGTAATATAGTTAGATAAGTTATGTATAATTTGGACAGGAAGCCTAAACCTCTCCTCTCCTTTCTTTGCTATTATACTTTTATGAAGTGGCAGGTTAGAAGCTGCTTTGGCCCTCTAAATGCTTGAAATACTGTTTTATTTCTGATTCATTACTCTTTTCACATATTTTTATACTTCACATATATTTATATAACTCATATATGTTTATATCTATCATATATGAGAAATGAGGACAATTTGAAGGGAGGGAATGGACAGTGGAAGGGAAAGAGGACTGGGTAAAGGAATGAATAGTACAGAGGTACAGAGACGTTTTTTGATGAAAATATCATAATGAGGGCTGGAGAGGTGGCTCAGAGGATAAGAACACTGGCTGTGCTTCCGAGATCCTGAATTCAATTCCCAGCAACCACATGCTGGCTCACAACCATCTGTGATAGGATCTTGTGCCCTCTTCTGGCCTGCAGGCAGAATAACATGGTATACATAAATAAATCTTTTTTAAAAAGAAGATGACGTATAAATCTTTTTTTCTGTGAATGTTAAAGAAGAAAATGAATGGCAAGGGAAAATAGTTTAACTCAGAATGGAAGAGCAGAACAGCAGGTCCAGGCAAGATGCGCTGCACAGACTTACAAGTCCTGAGATCTGCATAGCAACGTGAGCACAGATACTATGCTGTAAAATATTCCTTAATTTATAAAGAACACAAGGAATACTAAAGGACATGTGTCCCAAATGTGGTGATGTGGAGTTACATACATGTGCATGTGTGCTTGCTTACATGTACACGTGTGTGTGCCTCTATACACATATAAAACTTAATATTAAAATTCAATGTTAATCACATCAAAACACTGAAAAGACTATCCGCTTAAAACCTCTACAAGTGCCGGGCGGTGGTGGCGCATGCCTTTAATCCCAGCACTCGGGAGGCAGAGGCAGGCGGATCTCTGGGAGTTCGAGGCCAGCCTGGTCTACAAGAGCTAGTTCCAGGACAGGCACCAAAGCTACAGAGAAACCCTGTCTCGAAAAAAAAACCTCTACAAGTATCAGACATAATAATGTGCAAGATTAGTGATTTCTCTACCTGAGCACTAGCAGGTCATTCTCATTGTTGTTTGTTTGCTTGTTTTGGTTCTTTTTGGGTTTTGAGACAAAGTTTTTCTGTGTAGCCCTGGCTGTCCTGAAACACTCTAAATAAACCAGGCTAGCCTCGAACTCAGAGATCCACTTGCCTCTGCCTCCTGAACTAGGATTAAAGGCATACACTGCCACCACCAGGCAACTGGGTTACTTTTGATAGATGGAAGCACTGGAAAGAAAATTATTAACTTCCAGGCTAGGTAAAATAAAAGAATAAATCCTTCCAAAACACGCCGGTGACCTTAATTCTGACACATGAACACAGAATTTACAAGTACATAATGAGTTGCTTTTTATTAATGCATATATATCAACTCCTTAATTAATCTGGACAGGAAGCCTAAACCTCTCGCCTTTCATTGCAGATACACTGTTATGAAGTGACAGGTTACAATGTATCCAAGTGCTTAAGAAACGGTGTGTTAGCTTTAGGTCATTGCTCTTTTCCCTCTGTGTTCAGCTAGAGATGGATTTTAGATGACTGAGCCAAATGAAATACTTTGTGTTGTCTGTGCTTCAAAACTGCTCATCCATAAGATGGTTGAAATCTTCGAGTAGGCAAACGGTCTGAAAATTTCCGTTTGTCATTTCACCCTAGAGCAGTGGTTCCCAGCCTTCCTGACTCTGCGGCCCTGTAATACAGTTCCTCATGTTGTGGCCAACCCCAGCCACAGATGATTCTCATTGCTACTTCATAACTGTAACTTTGCTACTGTGATGAATCATAATGTAAACACCTATGTTTTCCAATGGTCTTAGGCGACCCCTGTGAAAGGATCACTCAACCCCCGCAAAGTAAGCAGAACAAAATAGTAGTGACCTTTTCATTTAAACCTACACAGAGATGGATAGGAATGAAGACAAAACTTCCTGAGAAAAATGGAAATATTTTTGAACTCTGAAATATTCCAGTAGCCCTTTGCCTAATGAGTTTGGATTTATGAAAATTTTAAAATAAATGTAGACAAACAGCATCAGCTTTAAAATCTATAATTACTTGCTACAGACGTAACATTACATTTCGCTGAAGCAGTGTTGCGGGGGGGGGGGGGTGCCTGTTCTCATGTTTGCTGAGCACAGCATCGTCATAGGCCACCAATTGCAGATGGAAGAACAAATGGGCCATGGAGTCTTTTCTTCCTTTACACTTGCTATTTCCAGTCATTGGCACCCATTCTCTGCTGGAAACACTTGCTTCTGCCTCCCCTGCAGTCTCCTGAACTCTCTGCCCAGCTCAAGGCTGCAATACATGGGAAAAGAAAGAGAACCCATGTCAGTTCCTACCAAGCTGCTCCTGTGCTTTGGGGGCCCAAGCCCAAGGCCATTTTCCTTGCAGTGAGGTTGGTCCAGACCCCTAGCCCCACCTTGAAGTGTAAGAAAACAGAAAGCATCCTGCTGCAGCCTAGAGAGTTGGGGAGCTCATCTCACACAGGATGCTACAGCTTCATCTCATGGAAGGGGGCAAGTAGCACAGATTCTAGCTGGTCTTATTAATAAAGACCCAAAGTCGGATATAGGTGTTAATGCTGAAGATCAAAGAAGCAGATAGGCCAACCACTAGAGAGTTCAGACCAAAGGGGCGATCCTGTCCTCAGACTGTATCTCCAGACTCTATCTGTCTCCACCAAACCCTGGACTGCAGCTGTCTCCATCAGTCTTCAGACTGTGACTGTATCCACCAAACCTCAGACTGTGCTGAGCTCCTGTCTCCTTCCGCCTTATATTCCTCTCTCCACCCAGCCATATCATTCCTGTTTCTACCTCCCTAGTGCTGGGGATTAAAGGCGTGGGATCCCAAATACTGGAATCAACTTTATGTGAACTCTGTTTCTCTTTTAGACAGATTCAGTCTTGTGTAGACCAGGGTGACCCTGAACTAACAGAGATCCCTCTGCCTCTGTCTCCCGAGTCTCCCTAGCCTCTAGTGGCTGAGCTCTGCACTTCTATCTCCAGGCAAGCTTTATTTGTTAAAACATAAACAAAATCACACAACAGGTTAGTTGAGAAAAAGAGTTCAGATTTGCTGTTAGTCCAGCAATAGCCGCCGTCAAGCTTAGAAAGGGAGTGAGGATGACAAAGCAACAAGAAGCGAGTGTCTTTCATCATGATCTCTACATCATAACATGCACCCATTCTCCAGTCTTCATCTGCATTTTAATGTTAACCAACTTCAATGCGCAGATTTTATAAAATATTGTTGCAAATTGTCTAATCGTATCTTTTAACACTGTAATTTCTGTTTTACGGATTCTTTCCTTAGCAGACATAAAAAGAAACTGTATTACAGTTTCTTTTAGTTATCTAATGACCTATTCCACAAGGAACAATAAACTTATTATGTACAGTTACGATGCGTGATCATTAAAATTTTAAATGTCAAGTGGATAATTAATTGTACAAGCTCAACTTACTGATAATTCTTTTCTCCCCCTGGCTGAGGGCTATATTTTCAAATGTACCATGGACAGCATGTAAACAAGTATTTGTGGCACACATTCATGCGTGTAATTCTGTGTGCATGCGTATGTATATGTGTGGGGATGCATAGAGAAGCATACTGCTGGAAGGCAGACTATCTCCCAACTCCCAGTCTTAGAACAAGAGACACACACAGAGCCAAAGCCAAGCTGTTTAGTGCGGTTCGTCTCACAGAGGCAGCACGGTAGCACAGCAGCGGAGCTGTTTCTTTCCAGAATAGACTTTCCACCAAACACATAAACCACACAGACAGGCCTGGGTCAAGTTTAGGTCACTCCTCAAAGAGGGTAGATTAGACCAAGCCTCAGGTGCATTCGGTCAAGTTATATGTAGCTGTCAAGGCATATGTAATATTCTCATAGGAGCTCGGTGTTTGAGTTACTGAGTATTTCTTTTTTAAAACAAGAGAAATGGAAGTAGATGGAATGGCAATATAAGCTAAGTGAGAAAACCAGAAAATTATAAAGTTTAAAAAATCGAAAAGGTGGTATTTGACAAATGTAACAAAATTATCAGTATCTAAACAATGCTACATTTTAATTAAGAACAGAAGTTGTCAACACAAAAAAAACTGTTTACACACATATGGGTTATATGTGAATAAGATAAAATAGCATTCTGGTGTTTGAATACGAATGGCCTCATAAACTCATATATTTGAATGCTTCATCACCAGGGAATGGAACTGTTTGATACAGTAGGATTAGAAGGTGTGGCCTTGTTAGAAGAAGTGTGTCACTGGGGGTGGACTTTGAGGTTTCAAGTTTCAAAGGTTTTAGAAAGAGACCCAGTATCTCTCTCTTCTCGTTGCCTGGGAATCGGGATGCAGAAGTCTCAACCACTGTAGCACCCTGTCTGCCTGCGGTGATGCTAATGAACTAAACCTCCCTAAACAAGTCCCTAGTGAAATGCTTTCTTTTATCAGAATTAACTTGGTTATGGGGTCTTTTCACAGCAATAGGGCAGTGACTGGAAAAAGCATGGCATGCCTCAGGTGTCTGTGAAAATAAAATAATATACCTATTCTATTTCCATTCTTCTGCTGTGATAGATGATTCTGGCCAAAAGCAACTTAGATTGGAAAAAAAAAAGAGTTTTTTCCAGGTCACTGTCCATCATGGAGGCAAGATGGAGTATGAACTCAAGGCAGGGAAAGACATGAAGAAAAAAACTTGGAGGAACTATGCTTGCTGTCTCATTCATTAGCTTTCTTATACAGCCCAGGACCACCTGTCTAGGGATGGTGGTGCCCACGGTGGACTGTCCCTCCTATTCCAGTTTGCAGCCCACAGTTCCTTCAGCAGAATGGCACCCAGACGTGGATAACTGCATCCACAGAAAATCTGAGAAAGCTTGGGAAATAACAGAGTAAAGCATGTTTTCTTGGTAGCAGCAATTTCTCGGGTCTGCTCTGCTTGCTAGAGGTAAGCAAGTGTTCTCATCTAAGAGAGGCTTCCTGACTCAGCTTTGGCTGCAAAACCCTGCAGCTCATTAAGAGGTCTTGCCACGAAACACTTAAATGGTGTTGATAAAAGCTGACTGAATGCTTGTTTTCAGCAATAGCAGGAAAAAAGTTCTGCTGTTTTAAAATGCCAGCTTTCTGGGCTGTCCTGCCTGGGCAAACGCTGACTCTTTCATGCAGGCGGTTCCTGTGGTTTGCAAGCACATGCTGCTGAAGCTTGCTTGCTGGAGGGACCTTGAAACGCCACAGAGTTGTGGCAATAAAAATGGCTCCAGTGGTACCTCTGCCATGAGGCTGGAAAGCTAAGGAATGGGCTGGATCTAGCCAGCAAAGCCACGACTTTATCCCACCCATATTGCTCAGTAATTTAAAGGTTCATGTGGTCAGAAAAAGAGAGAGAAATACAGTAAAGAGAGATTCAAAAACAAAGAAAACCTCTAAATGACTTACAGTGTGTTAAAAATATATGCAGACTAAAAGTTAAAGTTCTTAAAGTAAAAACCAAAAATAAAGGAAGAAAGAGAGTAGTTGGGTATGGTAGGACACACCTTTAATCCCAACACTTGGAAGGCAGAGGGAGATTGACCTCTGTGACTTCAAGGTGTGGTAGCACACGCCTTTAATCCCAACACCTGGGAGGCAGAGACAAGTGGATCTCTGAGAGTTCAAGGACAACCTGGTCTTCAGAGTTATTCCATGACAAAGATATACAGAAAGCCTGTCTCAAACAGTAAAAATAAACAAAATAGAGTTAAAATAAAGCCGTACAAAGATGGAAAATAAACGGAGAATTTTGATACTGTATGTTATTATGCTCTCTTTGAATTGTTTTAATGGTGAGAAAGGAGCAACATCTGCTAAAAGATATTTGTTTATAAATGCTGCTGAACTAATCCAAGATAGATATTTTGAAGATACCTTGACTTCAGAATTTGGATCTAAGGATATGATACTTTGGAAAAGAGATTCTTCTTTTGTTTTCACAGAGGATGAAACCCTGTGGATTGCTTCTATCCCAATATTGTATGATAGACCACGCCCTCCTGAAGGGTTGCTGTGAACACCTTCAAAAAATTACTTCACTCGACTGCTGACTGAGATGAATCTAGCACACAGGTTATACCATGAAAGACCTGAATAACAGCGCCCCCATACAGCAGGAAGCAGTTTGGAGAGAAATAACTGCACCCATATTTCCCAAATATTGTTTATAAATGTTCTTTTACGTTTAAAGGGGGATATGATATAGATATGAATGATTTGCATTGGTATGGATTTTAAGGTCAATTTTGTTATATGTATATGTATTTCTGCTCTTAATTAAGGTATTGTGATTGTGTAGTTCATTTAAAAATGTAGTGTATATAGGTTGTTAATGGATAATCATTAATAATAATCAAGCTTGTAGTTATGTTAGTTAGATTTTCTAGATGTACATAGATATATTTTAGATAGACATTCTTCATATCTTTCAAAGACTACAGAATAGTAAATATTTAATGTTTTAATAACTTAGGGTTTTTCATGACAATGAGACACTCTGCTCCTGGCAGCACCAATCTACTTCAAGAAGAAGATGGGCATTGAAGAGGCACCTTATGGAGTTTGATAGCCATTTGGGCAAGAAACTGCTCTTGCCTGGACTATTGTATAAAATGGACACAGAGAACCCACAGAGAGAGAACTGCTGAATTTGCCTAAAGGTGAAATGATCTTTTGGGGTTCCTGATTCATGAAGGAGTCTGCGAGACATTCTACAGGACACAGCAGATAGTGACTGAACTGCCTTTGAAATTTCCTGCTTCATGGAATGTCTCTGGATACTATGGACCTGTAGGCCGAAGATGGATGCCCCAATGGTACAGAGGAACTTTGGGTAACTGTCCAGGCAGCAAAATGTCTCTGTCATTTCTAGAGTTTGGAAATTTCTTACTTCTTGTTTACTTAGGTGATATTATATCCTTCTGGAGTCTTTGATGGAGTTGAAGAATGGTTAGTTATAGTTTTCCTTTGTTATGGTAAAAGATAAAATAGATATAAATATTGTAACTGTAATTACTGCTTGGTAACTGTTTTGTTGTATGTAATTTTGCTATGTTAAAGTTAAAGCCTTTCTTCCTTTTTGTTTAAACAGAAAAAGGGGAAATGATGGAGGAAGGTCATTGGTTAAGTAAAGTAACTGCCTTGGGCCTAATAGGACAGAAAATTAGGTAGGCAGAGTAAACAGAACAGAATGCTGGGAGGAAGACGAAGTGAGGCAGATGCACACTCCTCTCCATGGCAGATGCAATGCAGCCAACTGCCAAGTCAGACATGCTGAATCTTTCCCTGTAAGACTGGTGCTACAGAGATTACTAAATATGGGTTAGGCAAGATTGTGAGAATTAGCCATTAGGAGGCTAGAACTAATGGGCCAAGCAGTCTTTAAAAGAATACAATTTGTGTGTTGTTATTTTTGGGGCATAAGCTAGCCGGGCAGCTGGGAGCTGAGCCTCAGGAATGCAGCCCACAGCTCCTTAAACACCAGTTAATAATCAAGACAAGCTCCACAGCCGTGACCACAGTCCATCACAGCTTCCCTCTCAGATGACTCTAGACTGTGTTGAGTTGATCACTAAAGCTAACTAAGACAACACAGCAAAGCTAGCTGTTTAAGGTTATGAAACAAGGTGACGTTAAATCTTCAGATATCAAGCATATACAAAGCCCTCTGATAGTAAACTCAAAATACATAAATCCCTTGACTATTTACATTTCTGATGCTATGACTATTAGAATGTGAAGATAATAACATACATGAATAAGTTATTTAGAATTCTGTACTGAAGACACAATCCTAAATTCTTTTCTATCAAAGAAAACCCATTACAACAGCCATTCAGGTGCCCACTCACATCTACACTCCACATAAAATTTGCTTGCACTGAGATGCTAAGAGTCACTTTCTCTAGCTTCCTTGCTGCTAATGACCACTCATGTAACCAATCCCTCCAATTTTACAAAGAGAGAGAGAGAGAGAGTCTTCTGCATTGTTCCTGGAATTGTGTGTGTGTGTGTTCAGTAATAAAATAACAACAAACACAGGCATGAAAATCCAGAATCCTTAGAAGTAGAAAAATGTAAAAGGAAAGACTGAGGGACACCTGTGAAAAAGTCTCATTGTCCCTCATATTCATTTATTTGTATGATGTGTTTACCCTAGTCTAGGCAAACCTTACAAAGGCATTGTCTCTACTGGGGACCCTTCCTCTCATAGGACTTCATTACTGCAGTCAGTAGTTGCCTGTAGTTCTTTGTGTAGCCATGGGACACAAACTTTTCTCCCTTCCCTGTCAAGGCAAGAGAAACCTCCTTTTGTTGTGTTAGGAGCGGCGGGCTACTTTCCCGCCACCCTGCCGCCTGCACGGCTAGCTTTATACCCGAAATAATTACACGGAAACTGTATTCTTTTAAACACTGCCTGGCCCATTAGTTCCAGTTTCTTACTGGCTAGCTCTTACATATCGATCTAACCCATTTCTAATAATCTGTGTAGCTCCACGATCTGGCTTACCAGGAAAGATCTTAACCTGAATCTGTCTGGAGTGGGAGAATCATGGCGACTCCTTGACTCAGCTTCTATCTCGCAGCATTCTGTTCTGTTTACTCCGCCTACCTAATTTTATGTCCTATTAAAAGGCCAAGGCAGTCTCTTTATTTAACCAATGAAATTAACACAAAACAGAAGACTCTCCCCCATCATCCTTTTATATGGGTGGCCAAGATAGACCAAGTAACTCCCTAACCAGGTAGACTACAGCTGTTGCCCTTGGTGGCCTCTCAGGGGTTGAGGGTAAGCCCCCAATGATAAAGACACAGTATGCTTAGGACACAGGACTTGGATTATTTGAGCTGGATCTAACCTGACAACTACCTTCTTCTAGTCTACTTTCCACAGTACCAGGAAATATTATGCAATTTGCCAAGGGAGGAAAGCAACCGATAGTCCTACCAGACTGCAATTCCTTGGTCACAACAATGACCAGCAGAGCAAGCTATTCATAAAAGTGCATTTTGTGCTGGTGGGAACCAACAGCTGTCTAACTGTACATCAGACCCTCTCTGCAGGAGGGAAGTCATGCCTCATACTGGAAACCAAGCCAACTTCTCAAGGTTTGTGCCTTAGAAAGCAATCTGTGATCACCACTTTGATAAATCAGCATGATTCCTTTGTACATCCTAAATCTTACCCTCATATCCACATGCAAGCATAGCTACCACCCCTCAACAAACAAGTTTCTCTGTACAGCAAATGGTGATCATCATAGAAAACTACAGCTAAACGCAATGAGGAGATCAGATTATCACAATGAGCCCAGCCCCGCTGGACACAGCTACATCACAGCTCTTCTATCTATAACTTAGGGAACATCACAGAAGAATGAGCAGAAAGATGGCAAAAGCCCAAATACTAGGAAATCTGTTGTGAAGTAGTCTCTTCATTGAAACATTTTTATTAGCAATATTCCATAAGAATATTCTTTGTGCTTCTTGGATAGAGCAGGATACTGAGATTCCATTGACAGATCCTCTGTCTGCTCTGTGCCTTGCACAGTGTTTCTTGTGAAGGGACTGAGTCACATTTATTTTGTCTGAAGGGTTTTTTTTACTAGTTTTTCTGTTGTTAAACTGTACAGTCACTATTTAGTCTTTAATGTACCTTGTACTTTACGGTAGAATGTGGCTATATACCACCTATAATTCCCTCCTTAGTCTATTCTAATTATGAATATAAAATGTTGAGTTTGAATATTCAAAGATACTTTAAAATTATTTTACATGTATGTCTGCATGATATAAAGTACATAAAATTTTCAAAATTACATAAATAGAACTGAACACGTATCTTATATGTAATATTCAAACTACAGGAAAAGCAACTATGTGTGTACAGATGCAAATACACACACATGGCTTCATTTTTGTTTGTGAAAATATGTGGTTCATTCTTTCACTAATATATGTGCACATAATTACAGTAGTTCTATGTTTACAAAACTTTATGAGTCCTTGAATACTATGTTTTAGAGTGTTCATAAAATTAACTTGCATGTTTATTTTGAAAATTCTAATGTAATTACCCCTGATTTGTAGACAAACTTAAAAAGAACATAAATCTTTGCATGACAAAGTTCAAATTGATCTATTTGAATTATCTTTTTCAAATAAAGTTTATGGATTTTTATTTTCTTATAACACATAGTCCTTGGAATTTTGTTTTGCTTCTGTTGTATATGGATTGCTTTGTAAAATCGTTTTCTATTTATTTACTACTGATATACAGGAAAAGTATTTATAAAAATATGTATTTCCTGTAACTGTCCCCTAATGCCAGGGGTAATATTATTTTTATTATCAAATATTCCAAGCAGACATTTGAATCACCCACAGATATTTTCCCAATATTATTTTTGCTTCTCTTTCTAGCTTATCACATTGGTTAGGATATTCATATTATCATAAAATATGTACGGGTAATGTAGAAATTCTCACCTCCTTGACTTAAAGGATACTACTTGTAGTTTTTCAGGCTTATGTCATATGTTGATTTTGATCCTTAATTAAACCCCTGTGAACTTAAGAAAGTAAGTTTGTACTTCCAGCTTCTGTTTTTCTGTGTTTGTTTTAACCATACACTTGTTTTCAGTTTAATCGGTGCCATTTTGGTATGTTTAACAAATAAGTCCTTTATCCTTATGAGCTGCAGGAGGTGAGATGTCCTCATTTGACTCTCTTTGAATCCTTAGGGAAAATGCTCTGATGATGGTACATTATCAATTTAACACACTACTAGGTTTGATATGCCAGTATTTTAATTAGGATTTATACATTTATATCATTCAGAATATGTAGTCTGTTGTTTCATTTCAAGTTAGAGAAATAAGAGTAAGTAAGTTTCATAATATAGAAACTATTTCCAAAATTAAATTTTCATAGTATTATATGGGAAATAACCAGGCTAGCTAAAGGATAAAACAATTACATTTTTATTTATTATAAGGGGGAAGCTCACGAAACCTAGGTTTTCCAGGTTCTAAATAAATCTTTTTCACATGGCAATTTAGATATCTTAAAAAGCTACTAGAGGTATCTAATGATTAAGATTAATTGGATATTCATCCTGACCCCTCAGGTAATTCCATTGTGTATACCAGGCTTGAGGTGCCAGAGCCAGCACTTACCCTAGCCAACCTAACTGCCACAATAACCACTTGAATTCTCAAGTGCATTTGGTGCCTACCATCCTTTCCTTACCAACGCTTATCCTGTCTCCTTGTCCAAAGTCTAGTGTAAGAAAACAAATTTATCAAACTGTAACTCAATCCCTATTCTCCATAACTAACCCATTTCATATATGTGCAAACTTAAAAAACAAAACAGCTTTTGTTCTCTATAAGTTATTCATATAAAGTGAAGAATATTCAAATTCACATCCTAATATTTATGATACATTAAAAAATAGGCAGTTCTTCCTCTCTGGATTAACAGAACTGATGCTAGATATTTTTAATTGAATAATCTAAATGGAGTATGTAAACACACATCATATAAAGAAAGTGCTTAATAGTAATTTTGCACTAATAATAAAAATTTGCCATACATGATTAAAGTTATAACTTAGTGTTATACCCACAAACATTCTCTTTTCTCTCTGTCCATGACAGAATTCTACTCCCGTTCAAATTTGAAGGTTATAAATTTTAGGAGAGCCCAGGGAAGAAATACTGAATTGTGTAAACCAATCACACCAATTTCACTCCAGTTGCCAGTGGCGGTAGCTGACAGATTGCAACAAATTCAAGACCAGCCTAGGTTATGGGTTGAATCTGAGACCAGCGTGACTTATAAAAATGAGCCAAAAATAAGAATAATCCTAATAATTTTAATTCAAGAAACCTATTAATAGAAGAGAGTTTCTGAAAATGGATAAAAAGTCACCTATGAAAAACCCACTGCTAATAAATAATTTAGCCATGAGAGGTCAAATGCTTTACCCCATCAGTGCCTGCTCTCACCACATCTGTTCAACACTATACAAAGGTTCCATGGAAGCATCATGTCAAGGAAATATAAATATCCACCAAGAAAGAGATCCTATTTATAGAAGGCATAGTGATAGATATACAAAATCTGAATGAGTCCTTTGAAAATCTGCCTGAAACTAGTAAATGAATTCAGCAAGGCCAAAGAGTATAAAAATTTTAAGATGTATCCATATTCCATAAGTCTGCAATCAGAAAATGAAATACAAGAAAATAATTTCCTTTATAATTGATCAGAAATATTTAGACATACATTTAGCATAAACGTAAAAAGTTGCAATGATTATGCTGATGAAAATAGTTTAAAATTAGGTAGGTATTACAGTTACACTACTTTTAGAATGTACTAAAAATATATTTTATAATACACACACACGCAAGTAAAGGCTTTCCTCCATGGCCTTTACTTCAGGTTTTGCCTCCAGGTTCCTGTCTTGAGTTCCTGACTTCACTTTGTGATGGACGTTAAAATGTAATTGGAAATAAGCCCTTTTCTCCCCAAGTCTCTTTGGGTCATGATGTTTATCACAGTGATAGACACCTAGCTAGGGCAGGCTGCAAAGTCCTATCCTGTGACATGAAAGAGCCGATGCAATCGTGGTCTCTCAGCACCTGCAGCTGCCTGCGACAGGCACAAGGTGGGGCCTATCAGCAGTTAACACAGGGCTCTGCCCCTTCCCACTGTTACAGGCTACTAATGGATTCTGGGAGATGGAAAGATGCTGTCTTTAGTCACACAGACACTGCTGAGTTAGCCCATCAGGCTCCAAGGAATAATTCCAAACTCACGGTCACATAGATGGCCATGCTTAAATTCTGCAAGCCACAAAATTATTTTGTTTGTTTGTTGACCGAAACAAACTCAATGGTATTTTCGTAAATTTTTTATTTCATATTTCTTTGTTCAGGGTTTTTTTTTTCCCTTACTGGTCTTTTACTTTTATGCTATGGTTTCTGATTTTGTACTTTTATTGTTTTGTTTTGGTGGGTGGCTGTGTAGAGGTGACTGGGGTGTGTTTCTTGTGCCTCTTTATTTTTATTTATTTTTTTATTCTGGTTTATTTTCATTTGCCTGTTTCTTAAAGAGAGAGGGAGGGAGGGAGAGAGAGAGAAAGAAACAAGGTAGAGATAATATGAGAGCATTTGAGAAAGAGAAAACAGTGATCAGATATGTTGTATGAAAAAAAAAAACTCATTTTTAATTTAAAAAAGAGAGAAAATTGAAAAAGCACAAGTTTATGTGATGGAAGAGCTGATTTTATAATTATTATCAACCACTTTTTAGAATGGTGGGCCTACATTTCCCAGCAATCATTTTGGAAAAGCCTACACTGAGGGCACTGTTACCTATGGCTGTGTGGTGCTGATGTTCCCTACAAATAAACATGACAGTTAAGGACACAAGAAGCCATGCACCCCAAAGAAACATGAGAGTTGGGGGTCCAATATCCTATGTTCAGAGATAAAGCTAGTGATGGTGTCTCTGTCTTTCCTCTTCCCAGAATTCTCCTAGTCTGGGTACCCCACTCATAACTTCCTTTCTGAATACTGACCAATCAGCATTTTATTAAACCAATATGAGTGACAAATCTTTACAGTGTACAAGAGCATTTTTCCACAGAATTTCTCCCTTTTTCTCTTTTCAAAATAAGAACCCTGAATCTAATTTTCTTTGTTTAGCTTTCTTCCTAACCATTTTCCGTAACAACTTGTAACCAACATGCTAAACAAAGACAAACATCCATCATGCATTTTTTGAGAATGTGGGCATTGTTTTCTAGACTACTTCCTACTGAGACAAGCCCTGCACTTTCCCATTACACAGATACTAGACAACAACTGATACAGCTACCTCTCCTAGGACTTGACAAGTACCCAAACTTTTCTTTTCAGGATCCACTAAAGATACAATCACTCCCAGACAGCAGGAAGGAAATTTATGATATCCACATTCCCAAGAGGTGGGGTAGGTGGTTTTTGTCATTCAATGGATTATGGAAATTTGTCATTGTTTAGGGGGGTTGTTTACATGTTATTATTGGTAATGGTCAGGAAAAAAAGATAAACAAAGGAAATTAGATCCAAGGTTCTTGTTTTGAAAAGAAAAAAGGGGCATATGATAGAATATAAAGGTAGATTATTGAGTCTATCTTGAAAAGGAAAAAGGAAGGATATAAAAATAGGATTAAAAGATAAATTATTGAACTACTTTTAAACAAAAGAAAGCAACTACTAGTAAAGTATCTTACCCTGATATAAATTTATGTATATTAATACTACTTTGAGATTAATTTTTTAGAACATACTCTATATATATTTCTAATCTTATTCAAGTTATTATACCTATACAGCTCATTTAACAATGTAACACAAATTTCTAGTCCTTGAAAGTTATTATTACCAACTATTTAAAACATAAATACAAGTTAGTAGTTAGTCATTACAATCAAACTTGTAGTCATATTAAGTATGTTTCAAGGTCAAACAGATATATTTTAGATAGACAGATCATATTCAAGTACTTCAGAGATCTACAGAATATGGTATTTAAGATATTTAATAACATAGGCTTTTATCTTTTTATGACAGTAAGACATATATGTCCATGGCAATACCAATCTATTTCTTTATTTCAGAGAAGATGATAGACATCAAAGTAACTCAATATGAAGTTTATGAAGTTTACTTTCTGTATAGCAAAAGTAAGCCATTGGGCAAGAAAGTGCCCTTGCCTTGACTGCTGACAGTATGCTGTCCTAATTGGACAACCAGAACACAAATTGAACAAACAAGATATAAAAGAAAGGACTGCCAAACTTTGCCAAGACAAGTTAGGATAAGCCCTACAGAAGATCCTGCATCACAGAAAAGGCTATCCGATATGCTATGCCTGTATGCCAAAGATGGATGCCCTAAAGTTGCAGAGGAACTTTGGGTGACTGTTAGACAGCCAGCTGTTTCTGCCATTTCTCACACTTTTTGGAAGTCACTTGCTTACACTTCCTGCTTACTCAGGTAATATTATTTCCTTCTTGGGTCTCTGATAGACTATATAGCTATAGTTTTCTTTCTTACCAGATTCAGAAAAAGAATTCACTAAAGAGGTATAAAGTGAATAAGGTTGGGAGACATTAAAAGATAGTTTTTGTAATATAAGTTAGAATAGAAAGTGAATTAGATACAACCTTTTGGACTCACCAACATAGGATAGATGTGGAGTATGTTTTCTGAATTTGTCAATTGCTAATGGACTAGATATTTTTTATGCATTTATTGCCTGTACATATTGTATATAGTTATTGTATTTATTGTATATCCTTTTTATTAGTTAAAACCTTTTAATTTTATACTAAAAGGGAGAAATATGGTGATATTTTTGTTTGTACTCTACAAGTAAAGCTTGCCTAAAAATCAGAGGCAGAGCTAGCCATTAGTTAACAATAGAGGTCTGGAGGTCTGGACAGACAGACAGGAAGTGACATGATTGGGCAGAGAGAGCAAGCAATAAGGCAGGGTAGAGAGAGGAGCTCTGTCTTTTCTCAAGCTGAGAGTCTTAGAGGTAAGATCTCTAGTGACTGACTGCTCTGCTTCTCTGATCTTTCAGCTTTCACCCCCTAACATCTGAATCCAGGTTTTTATTGCTAAGATGTACCAATTAGAACTTATGCAATAAAAAGCAATCATGGTGTCAATGAAGAAAAAGTTATTCATTGTCTCTACATGACATGTGAATATACCAAGAGCGCCTTCTAGAACCCAATTTGTTAAAGACTACTGCCACCTACTCTCTATTATTATTCATTTAAAGACTAAAACAGTGGTATTCAGTCATCTGTAGATGTGTCTCTTCAATTCATAGCATTGCCTGGTGGCTGGAACAATAACATTCAGAAATCCCTGGAGGGTTTTACACAAAGGCAAACAGCTATGGAAGGGCACCAATACTAATAAAACTATTGTTTCTTTTGTAAGTATCCATGTTTGCGAAAGTTAGCAAAAAAATAATCAGAATTTTTAGAATTTGAGGTTATCATACTTTTCTTTTATATTAAATCCATACCAGATGGAAACAAGTGTGTGTACCAGGATTTAGAAATGTAAAGAAAACGTCTATAGGCAACTGTGCTTGGCAAAGGTGAGTTCAAGAGCTGTCTTCAGGAAGTGGCAGTGCAGCGGGAGGAAAGAAATGCACATATATATCAAGAAGGTGCCCAATAGGTCTGCTGATGACACCATTGCACGGGAAAGACAGCTTTGAGGATGTGTTTGCCTGAAAACTGAACAGAACATGGTAGATGATAGGAGAAGCACAGTGCCTCATCCAAGGACTCAACCAAATTCTGGAGCAACATAAAATCTCCTGGAAAAATGAGAGCATCTAAAATGTAAGAAAATATTAACAATGAACAAATTAACTTGATGGATTAGCAAATGTCTGGGGGGGATAGACTGCAAAAGAGGGGGTAAATGACCAGTTTTAAAGAGGTCCCAGCTTAGGGGAGTTAAGCGTCATCCTGTGAGGAAAAGTTGCCCCCTTGGAGACACCATGTCTGGACTCACTACCAAAGAGGTCAGAAATACCAAGTTCCACAAGACAATAATCAAGGCCTACGATTTACAGAACACTTTCTTCATGGCCGATTCCAATAACACGTATTGAGCTGCTATAGGAGATGAGTAAATAGAGGTGTGACCGCCACTTATCAATATTGCTAACACTGGGGAAATAGAATCGTGCACTAAAGGATAAAGGCCTGTTTAAAACTGATACCTATAAGAGAAATAATTTTGAAAAACGAGAAAAGGTGTGGTATATTTACTCAGAAATTATAGAACACAATTTGTTAATTAAGACAATATATACTGAAAATGATTTTAAAACAGAAGAGAATGTGGGGAGGATTATGGAGGAACTGTGGAACTGAAACAATAATTAGAATATATTGTGTGAAAATATCTGTTTTCAATAAAATAAAAGTAGGAAAAACATATCAGCCAGATTTTAGGAGCTAAATCTTAAAATCTACCACTGAAATCTCACTATCACAAATTAGACTAAACATAGCTCATGCTGTACCAGGAAATTGCGGTTTTGAGTAAAGATGTATAACTGGGAGGTGGTTCTCTAGACTCAGTTATAGAGGAAAGTGCCAACCTACCACAGCCTCAAACAAGGAGCTGCAACCCATGAGGTCCAATCAGCCTGAAAGGTCTTCTCAAATTAGGATCCCTCTTTTAAAAGTAATATCAGTGTTTCTGCTTGTCTCAAGAATCACGACACTAAGATAAATTTTAGATGTGGCATTCAAGGCAGGTATGGAGTCAGGGATGAACAATAAACCACAGTCAGAGGTACCATGAGCAGAAAGGAGCAGGTGTCGCATGTGGGGGGAGCAGCCTGACCCCAGTATTGGGGGTTGAGGCAGGAAGGTGGTTAATATCTGGCCAACTGAAACCCTGTAGCAAAATATTACAGTCATAGTTATTGATGGTGATAATGATGATGGTGATGGTGGTGATGATGATGATGATGGTGATGATGATGGTGGTGGTGGTGATGATGATGATGGTGGTGGTGGTGGTGATGGTGATGATGATGATGATGGTGGTGGTGGTGATGATGATGATGATGATGATGATGATGGTGGTGGTGATGGTGATGATGATGATGATGGTGGTGATGATGATGATGATGATGATGGTGGTGGTGATGGTGATGATGATGATGATGGTGGTGATGATGATGATGATGATGATGGTAGTGGTGGTGGTGATAGTGATGATGATGGTGATGGTGGTGGTGATGATGATGATGGTGGTGGTGATGATGATGATGGTGATGATGATGATGGTGGTGGTGATGATGATGATGGTGATGGTGATGATGATGATGGTGATGATGATGATGATGGTATGAAGGTGATGATGGTGAGGGTGATGATGGAATAATTAAAGAGAAGTATCTTGATACAAAAAGAGCAGGAGAGAAAGAGAGAAAAAGCAGGCACTTACAGAAACAGAGAAGAAAATTCCTTAGTGAGAAGCAGCGTGAAGAGGAAAGAGCAGTGCAGACACATCCCAGTCACCTCAGCCATCTTACCTGCACAGTTACATCATGGAAACCAGAAACTCCCTGAGCTTGTCTTACATATCATCTGTCTCACAATTATTGATTTTTTTTTTAAAAATCTATTTTATAAAATACTGACCCTAGGAAGTCTTGCTGACTTGAAAGCTATTTTTCATATTTAGATGTAAGCATTTTGTGAAATGCTGTTACTATACATAGAAAACAGGGATATTGAGGAAGTATTATTCGCTAAAATGAAAGCATGTTACTTACAATTAGGAGAGATCTTAGAAGAAAAATATTTCAAAAGACTTAGAATGTCTGTTCCCTCTAATTCGGGCTGCTCTTCTGACTTGTCCTCCTGTGGACTTATGCAGCCACAGAACCCAATTAAAGCTGTTTTCCTCAGATAGGAGGTAGCTGCGTACAAACACACTTCCGAAAGAATTGTTGTGTATATGAAGATAATGTCTGACGCCCAGGAAAAATCATACACCTTATTGTTCTCTTCCTGAAACAGAAAAATCAAAAGTGTGCTTTAGAAAATCAAAGTACATCCCATCAGCCCTAGACACCGTATGTGTGGTAGGGTTGTAACAAAAAAAAAGTACTCAAATGTTATGCAGTTGTTATAAAACAAATTAAAATTTGTAAAATGTACTCATTAAACCTTACTTTGAGATGAGTATGCTTTATTTTAAAAAGGTTCAGAAATTTAAGTAACAGATATATATGTTAAGCAACAGGTTTCTTTTGTTATCAACAGAAGATAAATTAATTCATTGGGGGTGAGTCTGTTTCTTTCAGGGATGCGCTGCCCAGGTGGTCATCCAGTGGATAGCCTTATACCAATCCACATACCAGCAGCATTAAGTGTTCTCAGAGGACTGGAAACAAAAACTATAAGAAGTTGGGAGGAAAAGTAGGAGAAAGCGGCACGGAAGTGGGAGATAGATTTGATCAAAATACACTATTTACATGCATGAAGTGCTCAAACAATAAATTTAAAAAAATATTACTCTCCACATTATGTTGGAAAATAGTCTTTTCTAGTGTATATAACTTGGATAGTCATACATACAAAAATATTACAACTTCCAGGACAGAATTTAAGAATGTGTCCAAATAACCTGTTCGTAGGAACAGCTCATAGGAAAGTTCATAGGAAAAGAAAGGAGACAACTAGAGGAGAGGTAGCTCCATGCATAAATGCCTGCTCTACGAACATGAGGACCTGAATTCAGATCCCTAGAACTCACAGAAAACACCCAGAGGTGGCAATACAGGCCCCGAATGTTATCATTGTGACAGGGAAACAGAGTATCTCGGGGGCTCACTGACCAGTCAGCTTGCCCATTCTGTGAGCTCCAGGTTCAATGAGAGACTGTCTCAAAATATAAGATAAAGCATATTAGACATTGGTCTCTGGTCTACAGACAGCCACAAACACCACACACAGAGGGGTGGGGGGCCAGAAAGAGAAAAGATCATATTATCTCACCAACTTATTTAAAAGGGATGGTGAAATGCGGTTAAAATTTCATTTTTAAGAATGCTGGTTCTAGACACAAAAATCCTATTGTCGATGATGATACTACGTACTTTGGTTACAGATAAGGGGAAGCAAGCGGGAGTGAATCTAGAAGCTTCCTCCACGATGGCTAGAGTTCCTAGTTCCAGTGTCCTGTGCAGACTGCTGCAAGACAAGATCAACAGCATTGCCCAGCTGTGGACCTGAGAGCTACAATACTAATGTGCAGGCGACACAAGCCCACTGGTGCAACAGCCTCAGGACTTTCTGCGAGTAACCAACCACTTTGTTATTTCCTCTGAGGTCTAGTCCACAGAACCAGATGTCTGATACTCTAAATATGGTCAAAAGTCTATGGCTGTGGTGATCACAGGCCTTAAGTGGGAATATACTAGTGATTTTTACTAAATGGACACGAAGTCAAAGGGCCTTCTAAATGTTTATGTTTAAACCCGTAGGCTAGTACTATGCTGTTCTTAACCTTGGACAATGCAGTGGTTCGAATAAGAAATGCACCTACAGACTCATACAGCTGAATGCTTAGTCATCAGGGAATGGCACTATTTGGAAGGATTAGGAGGTGTGGCCTTGTCAGTGTAGGTGTGGCCTTGTTGGAGGAAATATGTCTCTGGGAGTGGGCTGTGAGGCTTCAGAAGTTCAAACCTGGCCCACTGGCTCTCTCTTCCTGTTTCCTGCAAATCTGCATGTAGAAGTCTCAGCTACTTCTCCAGCACCATGTCTACCTGCATACAGCCACGCTCCCCGCCAGATGACAATGGACTAAACCTCTAAACTGTAAGCCAGCCCCAATGAAATGCTTTCCTTTTTAAGAGTTGCCAGGGTCATGGTGTCTCTTCACAGAAAACAGAACAGTGAGTAAGGCAGACAGAGAGGTTTGTCTTAACTCTAGACGGCAATTAATATAGTTTCATGCCTGGTCCAATGGTAGGACTGAGAGTTGAGTGATGAGCCCTAAACAGGGTGTGTATCTATGTTTCCCTCTTGAAGGCCCAGAAAACATTGCAGAAAAGAGGGTGGAAAGAATGCAGGAGCCAGAGGATGGACAGACTGCTGTGAAAACACTGTTCAGGGCAGGACATAGCTGCTGCAATCACAAAAGCACAGAAGCTATGGGTGCCTGCCTCGTGCCCACACGATCCTGAGCCCACAGTCTGTCATTGCTGGTGGAGGGACTCCTGAGGCCCAACCCCCACCAGAGAATCTCCTAGCAACTAATGATTTTCTTCAGTTGCATAGCCACTGTAAAGTAACTCAAATCCAGTGAACAATCCCCTACTCACCCTCTTCTAAGCAACTCTAACTAAACTCAGAGTGTCAAAAAGAAGATTGCTCAATGTTTATGCCACTGTTGCATGAGAAGCTCTTGCAGGCAGCTTAACTTGGTAGATCACAGGGTTTGTAGCTTTGTTGGTGGCTATCTTTTTCCTCTGGTAGCATGCAGGGTACCCGCCAGTTACGTGAACACTAGTCATTGGGGGTCAAGGCTCTAGTTAGGCACCAGTCTGGCTTCTCCACATTCAATAAGATAACTAAGTGTTGTCTTCAGCAACAGGGCCTTACATTCAGCTTGTGGAAAGCAACCAATAGCCATGACAACATCCTGAGATGTTTAGGAGTTTCAGTGGGACCCCTTTGGCCAACAATTCAATCAGATGTAACCCATTCCTGGCAATAAAGGTTTTGCTTAGAAGGAAAAACATGTCTAGCTTGGGAATTGCCTCCCAATTTTTGGTGGCTTCATATATATTTCCTTCATGTACATATATATTTCAAAAAGCTTCTACATGGTTTGCTTATATATTATGGCTTCCAATTCTGTGTTTTTATGAGTTTTAGTGTATGTGTGTGTGTTTCCTGTGTACTTTCTTTTGTATGTTTGTTGGTTGGTTGGTTGGTTGATTGATTTGTTGGTTGGTTTTAGTTTTAGTTTGTTTTCTAAAGAGAGAGTGAGAAAGGGTGTGGAGATGGGTAGGTAGAGAGGTGGGAAGGATTGGGAGGAGTTGGGGAAGGGAAAACCATAATCAGAATATATTGTATAAAAAATTAATTAAAACAAAAATGAAAATCAACCACAAAGAAGAGGGGAAATGACATAAAATAGTAGGGGGGTCAGCAGAATTGGAAGTGGCAAGATAGGATAATTAGGATAGATATTATCACAATACACTATATTCATATACAAAACTGTCAACAAATTCAAAAATTTAAAAGACTTTAGTTCAATATTGTTTCTTAACTGTTAAAATGAAAAACAAACTTAATATTCAACAATAAAGAATGAAATGATCCCCTTTCCATTGTAAAATTTTCAAAACTTTCATAAATATTATTATAAAGAATTTTCAAATAAAATAAACCACTCACTAAAATTAGCCAGACCTGAGCTTTATACATCTTAGTGAACTTCTATATTGTTCAAATAGGCATTTAGAATTTCACAATGAATTGTACACTTTTTCCCTCATGTGTGGAATCTAGTCAATAATAAATGTTTTGTGTAAACAAATGTACACGTGGTTACAGTACAACACGCAGAAAAGAGAACAAGAAAGACTTTTGGGAGATAAGTAAGGACTGAACTCAGGTGATGAACACAGTCACAAATGAGCATATGAAGCTAATTGCTTTTCTAATTCTAACTCTGTCATGGTGTGTGTCTTTTCTAGTGATGGATAAGTGCATACGAAGAGATTTAAGAGTGAAAGAGCAAAACACAAAGTGTAATAGACATGATAATAAAGAAAAATGTTTATGATAAATCCTGAAGTTGTGGTAAGTGAATATTCACTTTTATATTTAATATATAATTCGTTATATATTAATTATATTTATATAATTATAAATTAATTATATTTAATTAGAATTACTACAGATTTATGCACATCATATGCTCAAATGTGATATTCAATTTACAGAAGGATAAGAATAAAGCATGCTTGCAGTCAGATCTTTTTCACAAATAAACTGCAAGGTGGTACCTGGTTCTGAACAGACACGATGTCCAAAAGGAAATCTCTCACAACATCCATCAGTGCTTTCAAACAGGCCGTGTTCAGCTTAGCAGCCTCCCCCAGGACCAGCAAAGCCAGTGTTGAATCCAACCTGGATTGTGAACAAGTGACAAAGACGTTAATAAAAAAAAAAATAATAGCAATCAATTTCAATGAAAAAGTGCTGAAGACAAAGGGAATGAAGGTTTACATTATCAGCTATATTTATTTTCTATATTGAAAGGTTTTGATTGGCATGGATTATAAAAAAGAGTGACATTTTGGAATGATTATGAATTTAAAGATACTGGATTGACAGGGTTGGCATAATAAGTGCTAAGCATATTTCCCATCTGTTCATAGACCCTGCGTGACGTAGCATTCAAAGGCTGTAGCTCTCCAGAGAACCCTCAGGTCCTTACAAGGGCCTCTGACTTCACTTTCTTGTGACTGATTCAATGGGATCAATTTGAAGAATGTTTTCTTTCCAAACTTACAGAACAAGTGACAAACTATCTAGGCAAGTATTCCAAAAACTTGGTATTATGTTGTTTTTTTTGAAAAGTGACATACCTCAAAATAAAATGTATATTTCACAAAAATTATTGAGATCATAGGCTAGTTTTTTAATGCTATGTGAGTGGGAATTTATAATCAAAGTCATTAGCCACAGATGTTCATATGTAATGAGGTTTTCAAGAAATTTTACATTTCATGCCCTTGTTTGCAGTTCACCAACTGGAAGAGAAACAGACTGAAAGAGAATTAAGAGACAGCAACTGTAAAACTGCCTGCCAATAGAGCTGCTTACTGCCTTGGCTTTAGGCAGCTAATAAACCTATCTCCCAGGGTATTCAACAAGTATGTCTGAATTTCACTACTGCGCTATTCAGGCCATTAAGGTGAGGTCTGTTCTTCATTCTTTCTCTATGAATATACTTCGTTTGTTAAGTGAATTGAGCCAGGTTCAGAAAAACAAGTACCTCTACTTCCCTTTTATTCAGAATCTAGATCCCCAAAGCAGTCATGAGATAAGAGGCCCTTCTGTGGGAAGGGCTGGGAGCCTGCGGGATAGGGGTGAAGGACTGAGGGAGAGCTGTGGGGTGGTAGATATGATCAAAGTACATTCTGTGCCTGTATGAAAATTACATAATGAAAGCCATTATTTTCTACAATCAATAAATGCTAATAAAATAGTTTATAAAAAGCACAAGACTGTTTACGAGACAAAGACAATCCTAAATACAGAGAGTTTTTCGGCTCTTAAAAGAGCTTTCACGCCAATTATCCTACCTGATTTAAATTTGACAGCTTTAGACTCATTTCAGACTTTTCAAATACCTTTCTTTTTAACATTATGGATTGTAGACACAGATAAGCCTGAGAAGCATGCATACATTCCCTTTAATGCTCACTTGACTGTGACTAAGATCTTCCCCGGCGTATCGTATTGTTTTGCAATCTTCTCTTCTCTAAGTCATGCCTTAAGTGTTCCAACACTAAACCTCACTATGGCGGGTGCCGACTGCTGCCTGCTTAAAGGAGCTTCATTCAAGATAGCAAAATTCTTGGCACAGACTGTCCCCTCAACATGGAATGTTGTGTGTCTTAGATGGAATATATGAGTCAATTTGTCAGAAACGACAGATCTATGTCAAAATGCACTGAGATAAAACTTAGATGTATCTCAGTACATTTATTTGACTTAGAATTAACTGTTCATGTCCTTGACTATTGAAAGTACCTTGCGATGTTGATTGACCAATGAGATAGAAACGAAATCAGATCACCAGGTGTGGGCGATGCACACCTGTAATCCCACCACTTGACAGGCTCAGGTGGGAGGACTCTAAGCCCAAAGTTAGCCCAGGCTACACTTCAAGACTGTTTCAAGACAAAACACAAAAGGAGATATACAAAGACCGACTCCTAGGTAAACTATCATTTTTCTGGTTAATAAAAAAATAGCATATTTAGAAAGAGAAAACTTCCATCTTCTTCATACATCCTTTTCCTCCTGCGGGGAATACACACTAATACCAGAATGTGAACTCCCACACTATAGTGACAATAGGGGATGGCAGAACACAAATCAGGAGGACCTAAGCGTCTACATCAGAATGCATCTTTGTCCTGCAAAAGACAGAAGCTCTATCTGGTCACCCAAGTGTAGCTAGATTTCTCTAACACAAAGAAGACCGAATCCCAACCGATACACCTAACACAGGATGTACAAAAGAGAACTTCGGAGTCTGAAATACTGCACAGAACCCTAGATCTGCTACTTCAAAAAATATATGCTGTTGAACAAATGGTGCGGCCTTTTAAGACCCCGCTCGGTCTTAATTTAATTATCTGTATAAATAAATAAGTAGCAAAATCTGGCAGTCACTGATCGCCAACTTGAAACAATTGGATAAGAGTGTTGAGCTGAACTGAACGACTATTTCTCCAGGGCTAAAAAGAGTTTGTTTTCTCTGTAAAGTCTCAGAATCGCTGAGAAGAGCCCAGTGACCTCCTAGTCATTCCTCACACTCACCACGCACACTCCATAGGAGAGTCAGGGCTCAGGGAAGACAGAGTTCAGAAGCTTCCCCCATCCCGCCCCGCCCCTGAGGACATCCTCCCTCCATAGCCTTTCTCTCTTCCGTCTTTTTTTAATGTCTGGAAAGCTGTATTCAAACTAGAACGCACTCACTGAACTATGGATTGAAAAACCATCTCCGTGCCAGCCGCTTGCGGCAGGAAAAAAAAAATGCTGCCTCACCAGAAACGCAGTACTTTGAATCAATGCTGCAAGCTGCAATACCGTCTATAAGCAAAACTGCTTCTGCCAAAAATAGAACTGATGCATCGATACGTGGGAGCTGAAATTGGTTAAAAGTCAAAGTTGAAAAATCAATGCCCACAGAGGGACGGGCTAGAGCCGGAAGGGGCTAATCATGTCAAGGCACCTCTACCTCTTTCTCAAGCTCATTAAAACGCAGGAAAAACTGAGTTATCAGCAACTTGATGTCCCAGAGCTTTGAAACTAAAGAGCTACCAAGAAAGGTGTAGTAGGTATTGCGCATTTCCCCTAATCGTGTAAACAAAGAGGCTGACCAAGGCTTCGCAATTCTTTACACCCACATACATCTGTACGGAAGTGAGGCTGGCGGCATCTCAAAGAGTTTAGATTCTCTTTGTCTCTATAGTGCGTTCTCCATGAGCGGGTGGCCATTTCGGAAAAAAAAAAATGAGATTAAACTGTCTCCAATTAGTTACATTCACAGAGGTTATCCCAACCTTGCTACACGTATTTCAGAAAACACTGTGTCAAAAATCCACAGAACCTTGAAAACGGGTAACGAGAAAAGGTGACACGCAGTAGATTAAAGGGACAGCTCAAGCCATGAAACTGGCAGACCTGGATTAGGAGGCGCACTAAAAAAATGGCCAGGGAAATGCTACTGCAGCCTGTGTCCCGCAGAAAAAGTGCAGGGGAAAATAATCACGGGAAATGTATCTTCAGTTTGTCCCGTGAGTCACAAAATCGGGCGAAAGATACAGATAATCCTTCTCCTTAGGATACTGGCATTTTAAAAAGTGTATCCAGAATCTCCGTTCTGTAGTTCATTTTTCCTTTATCTCTTTGTCTTTCTTCAGAGTTAGCAAAATTCAAATGATAAATCCTTAGAGGTATGGGGGGGGGCACAACAAGGAGAAGTGACGCCGTCGGGATGCAGGAGTGGTCTTTCCGGGAGCCAGGACACATGGAGGACCGTGAATATTACAGTGTCTTCAACTACTTAAGGCCACTGTGCTAAAACACAATGCTAACGTCTGTGAACACCAAAATCTCTAAACGTCTAATTTCATGGGTTCCTTCTCATTCTGGGATAAGTAAAGAGAAAACTGGACAAGCAGATTCCCTTGGGACCAGTGAAAATATATGACAAGGGCTGGGGAAAAGTACCAGTCTGATTCTTGGAGAAGACCATAACTCTTAAAGATATGTCTTACAGGGGCCCAAGGACACGGCTTGGTGGGAAAGGTACCAGCCACACAAGGGCAAATACCTGAGTTTTGATCCCCCAAATCCGTGTAAAGCTGGATGCGGTGTGGAACATACCTACAATTCCAGGGCTTCCCTGACAAGATGGGAAGCGGGATGCGAGGATTCCCCCAAAGCATACGGAATTAAATACAAACACACCACTCATTCTCTAAGTAGAAATTAGCAACTTTTAAATAATTAGTTTAATGCCATAAAGAGTATATTGGCAGGCGAAATAGTGTAGGGTTGGTAGAAATCTATTAGTCCAGTCTTCATTGTGTAAGGGATACTGCTGATATAGCCCTTCTGGACACACAGCTAAAAGAATTCTTTTCTCTTGCACTGATTGCTTTGTTTTATATTTGAAAGAGATGACTACATGAGAATTCTGATCTTGACCCTGCCTGCTGAGAAGGTCCTTCCGCGGGGTGGCAGGAGTTCCTTCATTACTGTGGTGGCAAGGAAGCCATTGGAGCAGATGAAGGCACTGTCAGGGAGCCGAGACTACTGTTTCTCAGGCACACCACCACCGAGTCCCCTCTCCCGTCAGTCCTCACAGCCACTAACGGCAGTCAATCCACTGGATCTTTCGTTCCTGCTCTTACGGCTTTTCCAATGTCATGTAAGTTGTACAACACTGACTGGGGCTCCGTGTCATGGAAAGCCATTCCTTAGTAAATACTGTCAAGCCAAAGAGGGACGCAATCACACTGATGTTGTGATCCTGGCAGTATATGGCATGTGACACGTGATTGAGGGAGATTCACATCCAAGAGACCAGTTAGGAAATGACAGCAGCAACAGATGCTAAAACATTACAACAAAGCTATGAAAATGGGACTAGATTCTAGGGAGCAAGTGTGGTGACAACAGATGTATTGTAGCCATTCAGACACTAGGTTAGGAAGGGGAGGTGGGGTACAGGCAGAAGCAGGCAGAGTTCTATGCAGTCAAAGCCAGCTTGGTCTACACAGTGAATCTTTTTTAAAAAAAAAATATTTTTATGGTTTATTTAACTTCATTTTATGTGCATTGGTGTGAAGGTGTCAGATCCCCTGGAACTAGATCTTCAGACAGTTGTGAGCTGCCATGTGGGTGCTGGGAATTGAACCCGGCTCCTCTGGAAGAACAGTCAGTACTCTTAACCACTGAGCCATCTCTCCAGCCCCATACATAGTGAATCTTAAGCTAAACATGGCTATGTAGTGAGACTCTATCTCGGAAAGAAAGAAAGGAAGGAAGGAAGAAAGGGAGGGAGGGAGGGAGGAAGGGAGGAAGGGAGGAAGGAAGGAAGGGGAGGTGAAGGAAGGGGAAGGGAGAGGAGGAGAGGAGAGGAGAGGGGAGGGGAGGGGAGGGGAGGGAAGGGGAGGAGAGGAGAGAAGCCAATTTGATTAACTTGTGAGGGGGTGTACCGAAGTAAAATCACAGCCAGCCAGAGGCTAACTGAGAAAACTTGGTTCAACTTTGAGTTAGAAGAACATAAAGCAGGGGAGAATTGCCTTATTTAAACCTCTCAGAAACTTTTTAAGAAGCCAGAAAACAATATACATATAAGTAACATTATACAGCCTGAGCAGGATGTGCACACACACACACATATATATATAATTATATGTTTGATGTATACACATACACACACATATATATAATTATATGTTTGATGTATACACACACACATATATATAATTATATGTTTGATACACACACACACACATATATATATAATTATATGTTTGATGTATACACACACACATATATAATTATATGTTTGATGTATACACACACACACATGTAACAACAATTAAAGAAGTCCAGGTTTGAAAGAAAGAAGAGGTTTATACGGGAGGATGTAGAGGAAGGAAAAGGAAGGGAGAAATGATGAAAAAAGGATGGTTCTTTTTCCTCTAAGCAACCAAAAAAACTGGTTCGTCACTGTTAAGTGACTCATTGAAAATGGTACGGTAGAAAGAAGTCCAAAACATAGGTCTCCAGACTTGAAGGTGAATGTGTTCTTCACTGAGTGATGATGTAGTTATACATAAATTTGTATTTCTTCCACAAGCAGATTAAATTTTCACAAACAATGGGGAGGATCTATAGATCTATGAAGAATAGGATATGAACTGAGAAGAACCAAGAAAACAGAAACCTGAGTGTAAAGGGAGACTGCACTTCTGTTTCCCAGCAACCCAGGCGCAAATAATCACACAGAAACTAATTACAACACTGTTTGGCCAATGGCTCAGCCATACTCCTAACTAGCTCTTATATCTTAAATTAACCCATTTCTATGAATCTGTATCACCACAAGGCTGTGGCTTACCAGTAAGGTTCTGCTTTCTTTCTCCCACAGCAGCTACATGGCATCTGTCTGACTCTGCCTTCTTTCTCCCAGCATTCAGTTTAGTTTTCCCACCTACCTATATTCTGCCTTGCAATAGGCCAAAGCAGCGTCTTTATTAACCAATGGTAATAAAACATATTCACAGCTTACAGAGGGGAATCCCACATCACTTGAGTCTCACACACAACCTCCTCAACTCATGGAGACTGAAGGGAGACTATACTGTGACTTTTGTTTAAATGCTTCCAGTGAGACCTCCCCATGAACACTGGCGTTCCCAGGGCTGAAGATGCAGACAATGTTTGGCAGTGATCTAGCTGAAATGTTCAGGGTCTACTCAAGCACCTGATTCTGTCTTCATTTTGATACAAACACAAACACGGCTAAATAGTTGCCACGTTGATATAGTTTCAAATCAAGTTTTTGTTCTTAATACTTGCAAGGGATAGAATACACTGATTAGTTTGCTTTGGGTGATGGGATTTTGTGATGGTGTTCTCCTGAAATGCCTTGCTACATTTCTCAGCAGGCTCTGTTGGCCAGCAGTTCAA
Organism: Microtus pennsylvanicus; assembly: GCF_037038515.1. Taxonomy (NCBI): domain Eukaryota; kingdom Metazoa; phylum Chordata; class Mammalia; order Rodentia; family Cricetidae; genus Microtus; species Microtus pennsylvanicus. Next base: position 16,471,732 of record NC_134595.1, on the reverse strand, counting down.
CTGGAAATACAATAGTCCATGTTAGATTGGAAAGTCTTTGGAGTTGGGTTGAGATGTCTCTCCAAAGCAAGTGGGGCATTATGTGAAAGGTCAACCTACTACTGGGTGGAGCACTGAGAGTCTGAGATACAAGAAATTCAGCCAGATTAAGAAGAGATTTGCCTTCCAGCAAGGTGCCTGTCTCTAGCTCTGAGTAGACAAAGGTCACCGCATGGCAGCTGGGGGGCTCCTGTAGTCTCCAGTCCTCTGATTGGTTTTAGGACACCCATTCCTCTTGGGACATCATGGACCTCAGAAAGATTGCTCTAATTCTATGAGAGAGAGAGAGAGAGAGAGAGAGAGAGAGAGAGAGAGAGAGAGAGAGAGAGAGAGAGAGTTTTCTCATGGATCCTGGCTCTATTCATTTTCAGACTTAAAAACTCCTGATAGTTTTTCATTCCTTTTGTATTATATATAGTTTAAAAATGGGGTTACTAGAAATCATACAGGGAGATATATGAGTTAGCTACAGACCAACCAATCAGAATGAAGAGAAGATAACTACTTTGTATGTACAGATTTGGCCACCATAAATAAAATCTCCTTGGTTATCTTGGTCAGGTTGTCTTTCATTACTTTGAAGATTTCCACGTTACTCATCACTGTGTCGTCTCTGACACAGAGGAACTGACATTTCTTGGGTTACTTCTCTTAACTCTCACTGGTGTCATATTTTGGGGGCTGAAAGATGTCTTCACTCAAGTTTCACAACTGAGAAAATCGTGACAGGGCCCACTTCTCACCATCCCTTCACTCTCTCTAGTTACTCTAAACAGAGCTTGCTTCCTCAGTTTTCTCCTTGCCCTCAATGATACCAGAGAGTAAATGGTAGTGAGGATATCAGAAAAGATTCCCTTGGAGGCAGGAAGGCATTTCTGGTGCAGTTCTGATCATTAGATCACTGTTTTGTCTTATCTGGAGTGATGACCCCATGGCATCTGTGCATACTGTTATGTACATACTCTAAACACTATATTAAGAAAAGATATTTTTATATTTAATGTGTTGCTACTGTGAACAGACTTAAGACAAGCTTTAAAAAACTTTTTAAACTCTTAAAGATACCTTTACATTTATTTAGTTGTGTGTGCTCACATACGTGCAAATACAAGAACATGCCAAGGCACATTTGTGTAGGTGACAGTTAGTTCTCATCTTCCACCATGCATGTTCTAGGGATTAAACTCAGGTACTCAGGCTTAACAGCAAGTGAGTAGCAATCTCAAAGGTCCTAGCAAGTCTTTAATCATCAATAGTTTTTTTGTTGTTGTTGTTGTTGTTAACTAAAATCATGTTTTTAGCTTTTTAAAGAAGGATCACCTTCTTAAAATAAAAAATCCAAGAAACAGTATCAAAACGATTTGGCAATTCAGACAATTGTTGCATCCCTTCTATTGTGTGAAGTCATTGATGAACACTTGATCGGTTTACCCCTCTATTCTTCAATACTATGCATTACTTTTCCCACCTTATGTGATCATTCTCACATCCACCCAGAAAACAGAAAGAAAGATTCAGGTGGCCCAAGCTGTTATCAGTTGACACTGATATCCTGGGAAATATCCTCTGCAAGGACACTTAGAATCTTGCTCCAGTCTCTAGCAAACACACTAAACTGACTTCAGTTTCATTTTAAAAATAACAACAGTTTATATTATCTTTAATCCCAAATCTATGAAGTATGATCTATAATAGCGGTTCTTAAAGGTCTGTTGAGAACTTTAGCCATAAATAGTCAGAAAATTAATTAAATATGTGTTGATATGATAACATTTAAAACAGTTAAACCATCAATAGAAGGCTGAGGCAGGAGAGAGAACCACAGATTCAAGGCCAGCCCAGGCTGCACAACAAGTTCAAGTCTAAACTGAGCTACATGGGACTCTGTCAAAGAAAGACAGAAGAAAAGAGAGAGGAAGAAGAGGAGAGGAAGAAAAATGGAGGAAGAGAACGAGAGCTCACATGTGGAGGAAAAGTATGTATCTAATGAATTAATATCTAAAGTAAATAAGGAATGCAATAATTCAAGATCAAGCAAACAAATAACCCAATTTAAAAGACGAAGGCCCTGACTTAACAGTTTTTCGTTGGTTTTTCTGAGGGTTTATTTTGGGGTGGGGGGAGTGGTGTTTTTGTTTGGTTTAATTTGGTTTGGTTTGGTTTTTGGTTTTTGAGACAGGGTTTCTCTGGGTAGCCCTGGCTATCCTGGAACTCAGAGATCCCCTCGCCTCTGCCTCCCGTGTGCTAGGATTAAAGGGGTGCCACCACTGCCCAGCTGACTCAACAGTTTTTAAAGGAAGCCACACAGCTCACAGTTGTATGAACAATGTTCCACTTAGTCATAGTCGTAATAATGAAAATTGAAGTCACAGTGAAATCCCGCCTCACACCTGTTACTGTGGGTATGTATGCAGCAAGAAGGACAGCATCCTGAGGCTGAGACAAGAGAAGCCTTGGGCTGGTTGGAATGCAAGGAAAGCTAAGTTGGGAAAGAATATGAAAACGTCTCAAAAAGTATAAATAAGATGCCCTATGGCCTAACAATCTCACTCCTGATTGAGCATCCTGAGGAACTGAGTTCAGAATGTTGAGGAGACATCAGCTTTCCTCTCAGGAGAAAGATAAAAATTCAACATAAGTATTGATAGGTAAACAAATTTTGTCTTGTTTTGTTTTGATGTTGTTGCTTTTGTTTTTGTTTTGTTTTGTTTTGTTTTGGAGACAGGGTTTCTCTGTGCAGCCCTGGGTGGCCTTAAACTCAGAGATATACCTGCCTCTGCCTCCTGAGTGCTGGAATTAAAGGTGTCTTCATTGCCCTACAATGAATATATTTTAAATGTGGTGCGTGTACACGTGAAATACTATTCAGACACACACACTGAGCTTCACAAATACAATTATTCCCTTGTACATCTCTTTGAAAAGCACAGAGAAATAGGATCAGTGCATTCCTTTCAAGTATGTAACAGATGACTTCATTGCCAGGATCTAACAACATGAGAAGCAAGAAAATGTTTTCAACACAGGAATGAATTTCTTATCAGTAACACATTTCATTTAATAGAGACAACTACACAGAGCATCCAGCAAAACAAGGCAGCAGACACTGCGACAATTCACTGATATAAGCAGTATAAAATGTGCACAATGCCTTTGTCTTTGGAACTGAGACTATAAAGCACGTTCATAGTCAACTGAGCCGTGATTAACATTTCAGTACAAAGGTCTCTTTGAGTCACCCTGGATTTATAGAATTGCCCTTACCAGCATTTCGTCTGAAGCTGCGTTCTGTGGAAGAGGAGATGCTCAAGCACTGTATTCAGCTGAGGACTATTGTTCTGAACACAGGACCAGGCAGCCACGCAATGCCAGAGCAGGTGGTTGACTTCATAGCCCCCCTCATTCAACTTCAAATGAGTCTGAAATTACAACATGGAGACAGATTTGCCAAAGGGTTCCTTAACTTGCACAGACTTGAAAAATACATGTTAAATATAAAAATCAAAACGAATATTCACTTATATTTTATATGTTAGTAAGTGAGGTAATTCATAAGTATTTTATGAGGTATGTATAGCTGATATAAGCTTTATATTTTTATAATAATTATGTGCATTTATTATATGTTTATATTTTTTACACAAATCCATGTGCTCAGTGAATTAATCTACAGTAAGACACAGTTTCCAGATCTTCTGAAGGGCCACTATTGGATACACGATTCCAAGACCCTGTGTGTCTCCCTTATTCGCAACAGCTGAAATATCAAAAGGCAACAAGGAAAATTTGAACAAAGATCTAGTGACAGCCTGGGCTCTGAGATGCTCTACATTAACAACCAAATACACATCTTAGAGAATGTGGCCAATGCCGGCTAAGCAACTATTTTTAAAAGACTACAAATTCAGACACAACAAAGAGTTTATATACTCTCTCCGAGTGATCCCTGCCAACTTCATTAAATAATTGGCCCGCTAAAGTGATCGGTATTCCATGACAACATAGCACTCCTGTCCTTTTATTTTCTTTTTGGCCGAAGGTACACACCTGTTCTACATACTCAGTTCAGCGGCTGTTTCTATTCCATACTGTTAAGAAACACTTTAAACATAAAGGGCTCCATTGTCTTCGGTCATTATATACTATATCATAGCTAAGTTCAAAGATGGTTTCCATGTTGAATCCTTTTTAAAAGCTGGAGTTCCTATAAAATTTCAAACAAAACCTCCCAAGTTTCCAGTGAGCTGTTTAGTTATGTTCTTTGGAAGTGTATTGAGTCTTTTCATGTTAGGGATAGCTAGATACTGGAGAGGAAGGCCAGAGCCAAGGTCTGCAGAAGCTTGCTGGCCCTGGGAGCACAAATTCAGAAAAGAAACCCTAACCGAAGAAGCCGTGTTTGGAGGGTTGCAGTGTTCCACAGGGAAGCTGTCTTCGGAGCTAATGTAAGGCATCGGGCTGAGACATGCTGACTTCGGCAAATGCACATATAACTCAATTTTCTGCTTTGTGGTGGAGCCCATTCAAAAAGCAAAAGCTATATAAATGAAATTGTCTCCGTAGCCCCAGGTGTCTCCGCCTGCATGTCTGACAGTCCTCAGATTCCAGACAGAGTTAGTCCACATGAACAGAGATAGAGATCAACTTTGAAACTTTGAGATGGGTTGATCAATTAAATTAAAACAATACTTTTCTAGATCACAGATACTATATGGCTGCAAAGACTATTAATATACATATATATGTGTGTGTGTGTATATATACATACATATTTGTGTGTGTGTGTATTTGTGCTAACACATGATAAAAAAACAATACATTAGGAGGTATGCTGTGTGACCAAAGCCTGTGAACCCAGAACAAGAGAGGCTGAAGCAGGAGGATGACAAACTTGGGGCTACCTTTGGGAAATTTAGGGAGATACTGTCTCAAAGAAAAAACAAAGATAATAAAAAGGTAACGTCTGAGATTATGAACAAGATCCACGTTTTATTTCAATTTTCTATGACATCATTTTCACACACCACAGACAATGAGAAAAGGCAGCCTCCACTGTCTACAACTCATCTGATACCACTTACTCAGTCGGACCCAACACGGCTGGGTCATTTTGATCTGCCTGATGTGAGCACAAACTTCATACCTCAGACAGTACTTCAAGACCATGATTTTTAAAAAGCCATTTAACAATGTCTCTTCTTCAGCACGGACAAAAACAAAGCCACGGTGTCACGTACGAACTACCCAGTCATAACGTCGACTTTTCAATAGGAGAATTTAAAGGAACTACTGCTTCCTCAGGGTCCCCTCGATCTTTCAAGGTCTAAATGCTATTTTTTAAAAAATGCATCTAGCTCCTCCTGGAAGCTCTGGCTCACTTGCTCTCTCTCTCCACCAAGGAGTAAAACCCATTGTTCCTGATAAACGTGTGCTCCTCTTCTTGACCTTTGGCTTAATGGCTTTGGCATTATCAAAAGAAAAGACTTAATGTAATAACGACAATCACATGATCCGACCCAGCACAGACCAGGAAAGAGCAGCCCTGACAGTTATTAGATGCCACAAAGTCTGTTGTCATTTCCACTGAATCTGTCTGATATGGTTGGGAGACAAATGCTGCTTACAAACCATCCGCAAGAGCACAGAGATTAACGAGCTTTTTAAAGCATTGCAGCACCCTGGCAGAATGATTTTATACACATTCAATCGAATAGAAATTAAGATAGACTTTATTTTTTTTCTATAATTCCTTATTGTGCAAATTGTCAGGCGGTGATGGCTTTGAAAATGAAAAGGGTGGGGTTGGTGAGGCCACTCAGCCAGCGAAATGTCTTCTACACAGAATGAGGGTTTGAGTTCAGGTCCCCAGCAATCAAAAGAGCTGGGCATAATGGTGCTCATCAATAACCACAGTAAAGGAATAGACAGAGGCAAGAAGACACCAGGTACCCATCGCTGGCTTCCACGAACACATGGACACACACTTGCATGCGTGTGAGCATGTATACAAACGCATGTGCCAAAAAGGGGGGGGGGGACACTTTGCCACATGATGCTTTGGTAGGCCCAGGATTCGGTAGCTTCAGAGAACACTTGTCCATCCCTTTCTGCTTGCCTGCCTACCTTCCTTCTTTGTTCTTTTTCTTTTCTTCACCACTTCCTGTGATTTCTCCAACTCTGTTGACTGCTGCTCAGCCTCAGACTGTCATCTGCAGCTTGAGGAGTGCCTGCCATGAGAAGCCCCATAGATTTCCTGGGAATTCAGAGAACTCCAGCACCTTGGCATTTATGAGACTCTAAGAACGCTCCCTTTGAGCGACTGATCGAGTCTTTACAGCAGAGACGAGCGTGGAGGTCTGGGCTCTGCTGTGGCGGCTCCGATGAAGTGTTTTGAGTTTCCTCCTGTTGGCATTCATTTTAGGGGCCGCTGACACTGCCATGGAAAGACCTCTCAATACAAATGTGTCAGCCAAATAATGAAATGAATCACGGGATAATGCTCCTAATTTTAAAAAGCGTGGGTCTGTCTGGTTATGAAGCTGCCGCTAGCACCATTTACACTCACCGTATGGCAGAGTGTCCCAGATTTTGATCACAACTTTTTGTTTACCAAGTATGTGGGGTGTGAGAAGACAAGATTGCAGGTCACATCGGAATATAAAATCGGTGCATCTGCTGTTTTTCAGGGAACTATTTGTACTTTAGATAATGCGGTTTAATAAAATGTCTACTCCATTTTAGCTGAGCTTTAGGCCCAAAGAACTATGTTATTATTATGATGCGACCTCTGTGCTTAGAAAACTCAGCTCTGCCACTGAGCAGAGGACGGAAATCTGCGATTGCAAAGCTAATAAAAGTGCACCGCTTGTCAAAGTTGGCGGAAACTATGGGTCTGGATCGCTTAAAAGGACACTTAAAGAAGAAACTGTGTTCAGGAGCAAGGAAAGGAAGTTTTCTATCTGTAGGCAAAACCAAAATCCATATTGTGTATCTTATAATATGCAAATTCTACAGGATTTTTAAAGCAATTTTAGCATTGGTTGTGCAACAAATCCAGCAACTGCTTTTGCTCCATTTCTATAAGCATTAGACATAAAATATTTTACAATGGCCAACATAGGCTGTGAATGGACCTTTTAGTATAATCGGAAGATAAGGAATGATGGATAGATCTATAAATCCTGGACTGTAATATAGCACCACTAAGGACGGAATGGAAAATGGCCACTGCGGTAGCTTTTACATTCTATTGCTCTTCTTTTTTTTCTCTCTCTCTCTCTTTCATTTCCCAAAGTAAGGAATGAAATGGGAATCGAATGGGCAGATGCTCAGCTGAACTGGAGAGGCTGGCTTAGAAACGCCACACTGGAGAAATCGGGTGGAAACGAGGGAACTTTAGGGCTTGCAATCACACCATGAATCAGTGCTGATTAGACGGGCCGTGATTTAGGAGCGCCGTGGCTCCACTATCCTTTATAGTCTTTATATTATGAAGTAATTGGAGAAGAAAAAGAAAGGCAATAAACCTGACAGCCCCAGATGTGTTATAGTCCCCTCCGAGAATCACACGGACAGAGCTGGAATAGAATTGAGGTCCTTTGTTCTACAAAGTGCAAATGGTACAGAAAGACCCGGTGACGGTGCGTGTCTCTCTCGGCACACGTGTTCATTCCGCCAGCTCTCAGCTTTGCCCCGCTTCCAGTAGCACACTCCCACTGCTTCCAAGGGTGAAAATAGATTTGTTCTTCATGAGCACCAGCATGGAAACTAACGGAGGCCTCACCCGAGCCAGAGCATGTGTGTAGTGTGTAGATCGCACGGCGCTGTATTTGGAGATGAAACACTCACATCACTGCATTCGTTCAGTGTAGTCGTAGTCTCGGCTGAAAGCCATCGTGAACTGCCCAGGTTAAAGCGAATGCTTGAATACATTTTCAGTTATTGACGCCTGGACTTTTCTGTCTTTTTCATTCACCAAGTACAATTTTGTTTACTCAGTTAAGGCAGCTCTGATGGCGATGATAATGGTGGTGATGCCCATCATGATCACAAAAATGAGCAGAGCATCTTGTACAAACGAGCCAACAGTGGTCTAGAAAAGCTAAACAGACCTCTCCATCACTCGGGCAGGGGTCAAGCAGGTCAATACTCTTCAGGAGCAATGTTCTTTTTGCAGCTTAATATCTTATTTTAAGTATGTTTGTCATCAAAACACATTTCTTTTTTTTTCTTTTGGTTTTTTTATTGATTTTTATTGAGCTCTACATTTTTCTCTGCTCCCCTCCATGCCTCTCCCCTCCCCCTTCAACCCTCTCCCAAGGTCCCCATGCTCCCAATTTACTCAGGAGATTTTGTCTTTTTCTACTTCCCATGTAGATTAGATCTATGTAAGTCTCTCTTAGTGTCCTCATTGTTGTCTAGGTTCTCTAGGATTGTGGTTTGTGGGCTGCTTTTCTTTGCTTTATGTTTAAAAACCTCCTATGAGTGAGTAAATGTGATAATTGTCTTTTTGTGTCTGGGTTACTCAAAATAATATTTTCTAGCTCCACCCATTTGCCTGCAAAATTCAAGATGTCGTTATTTTTTTCTGCTGTGCAGTACTCCAATGTGTAAAAGTACCACATTTTCTTTATCCATTCTTTAGTTGAGGAGCATTTAGGTTGTGTCCAGGTTCTGGCTATGACAAACAAAGCTGCTATGAACATAGTTGAGCACATGTCCTTGTGGCACAATTGAGCGTCCTTTGGATATATACCCAAAAGTGGTATTACTGGGTCTTTTTTTTTTAAACAACATATTTCTTTATTTTTTTTATTATTTTTTTTCTTTTTTAAATTTATTTATTTATTAAAGATTTCTGTCTCTTCCCCGCCACCGCCTCCCATTTCCCTCCCCCTCCCCCAATTAAGTCCCCCCCCCCAGCCCGAAGAGCAATCAGGGTTCCCTGTCCTATGGGAAGTCCAAGGAACCCCCACCACCATCCAGGTCTAGTAAGTTGAGCATCCAAACTGCTTAGGTTCCCACAAAGCCAGTGCGTGCAGTAGGATCAGAAACCCATTGCCATTGTTCTTGAGTTGTCAGTAGTCCTCATTGTCCGCTATGTTCAGAGAGTCCGGTTTTATCCCAGGCTTTTCCAGACCCAGGCCAGCTGGTCTTGGTGAGTTCCCAGTAGAACATCCCCATTGTCTCAGTGTGTGGGTGCACCCCTCGCGGTCCTGAGTTCCTTGCTCATGCTCTCTCTCCTTCTGCTCCTGATTTGGACCTTGGGATTTCAGTCCTGTGCTCCAGTTTGGGTCTCTGTCTCCTTTCATCGCTTGCTGAAGGTTAATATTCAGGAGGATGCCTATATGTTTTTCTTTGGGTTCTCCTTATTTAGCTTCTCTAGGATCACTAATTATAAGCTCAATGTCTTTGGTTTATGGCTAGAAACCAAATATGAGTGAGTACATCCCATGTTCCTCTTTTTGGGTCTGCGACACCTCACTCAGAATAGTGTATTCTATTTCCATCCATTTGCATGCAAAATTCAAGAAGTCCTTGTTTTTTATTGCTGAGTAGTACTCTAATATGTATAAATTCCATACTTTCTTCATCCATTCTTCCTTTGAAGGGCATCTAGGTTGTTTCCAGGTTCTGGCTATCACAAACAATGCTGCTATGAACATCGTAGAGCATATACTTTTGTTGTATGATAAGGCCTCTCTTGGGTATATTCCCAAGAGTGGTATTGCTGGGTCCAGGGGTAAGTTGATCCCGAATTTCCTGAGAAACCGCCATACTGCTTTCCAAAGTGGTTGCACAAGTTTGCATTCCCACCAGCAATGGATGAGTGTACCCCTTTCTCCACAACCTCTCCAACAAAGGCTATCATTGGTGTTTTTGATTTTAGCCATTCTGGCAGGTGTAAGATGGTATCTTAAAGTTGTCTTGATTTGCATTTCCCTGATCGCTAAGGAAGTTGAGCATGACCTTAAGTGTCTTTTGGCCATTTGAAGTTCTTCTGTTGAGAATTCTCTGTTCAGCTCAATGCCCCATTTTATAATTGGGTTGATTAGCCTTTTACGGTCTAGTTTCTTGAGTTCTTTATATATTTTGGAGATCAGACCTTTGTCAGTTGCGGGGTTGGTGAAGATCTTCTCCCAGTTAGTGGGTTGCCTTTGTGTCTTAGCGACAGTGTCCTTTGCTTTACAGAAGCTTCTCAGTCTCAGGAGGTCCCATTTATTCAATGAGGTCCTTAATGTCTGTGCTGCTGGGGTTATACGTAAGAAGTGGTCTCCTGTGCCCATGTGTTGTAGAGTACTTCCCACTTTCTCTTCTATCAGGTTCAGTGTGTTCAGATTGATATTGAGGTCTTTAATCCATTTGGACTTGAGTTTTGTGCATGGTGATAGATATGGATCTATTTTCATTCTTCTACAGGTTGACATCTAGTTTTGCCAGCACAATTTGTTGAAGATGCTCTCTTTTTTCCATTGTATACTTTTAGCTCCTTTATCGAAAATCAGGTGTTCATAGGTTTGTGGGTTAATGTCAGGGTCTTCTATTCGATTCCATTGGTCGACTTCTCTGTTTTTATGCCAATACCAAGCTGTTTTCAATACTGTAGCTCTGTAGTAGAGTTTGAAGTCAGGGATGGTAATGCCTCCAGACGCTCCTTTGTTGTATAAGATTGTTTTGGCTATCCTGGGTTTTTTGTTTTTCCATATAAAGTTGATTATTGTTTCTCCAGATCTGTGAAGAATTTTGATGGGATTTTGATGGGGATTGCATTGAATCTATAGATTGCTTTTGGTAGAATTGCCATTTTTACTATGTTGATCCTCCCAATCCAGGAGCAAGGAAGATCTTTCCATTTTCTGGTGTCCTCTTCAATTTCTTTCTTCAAAGACTTAAAGTTCTTGTCAAATAGATCTTTCACATCCTTGGTCAGTTACCCCAAGATATTTTATGCTATTTGTGGCTATCGTGAAAGGTGATGCTTCTCTAATTTCCCTCTCTGTTTCCTTATCCTTAGTGTATAGGAAGGCCACTGATTTTTTTGGAGTTGATCTTGTATCCTGCCACATTACTAAAGGTGTTTATCAGCTGTAGGAGTTCTTTGGTAGAGTTTTTGGGGTCGCTTATGTATACTATCATATCATCTGCAAATAACGAGAGCTTAACTTCTTCTTTTCCGATACGAATCCCCCTGATCCCTTTATGTTGTCTTATTGCTATTGCTAGAACTTCAAGCACTATATTGAAGAGGTATGGAGAGAGTGGACAGCCTTGTCGTGTTCCTGATTTTATTGGGATGGCTTTGAGTTTTTCTCCATTTAATTTAATGTTAGCTGACGGCTTGCTGTAAATGGCTTTTATTATATTTAGGTATGACCCTTGTATCCCTAATCTCTCCAAGACTTTTATCATAAAGGGGTGTTGAATTTTGTCAAATGCTTTTTCAGCATCTAATGAAATGATCATATGGTTTTTTTCTTTCAGTTTATTTATATGGTGGATTACATTGATAGATTTGCGTATGTTGAACCAGCCCTGCATCTCTGGGATGAAGCCTACTTGATCATAATGGATAATTTTTCTAATGTGTTCTTGGATTCGGTTTGCCAGTATTTTATTAAGAATTTTTGCGTCGATATTCATGAGTGAGATAGGCCTGTAATTTTCTTTCTTGGTTGGGTCTTTGTGTGGTTTTGGTATCAGGGTAACTGTAGCTTCATAAAAGGAATTTGGCAATGACTCTTCTGTTTCTATATTGTGAAATACATTAAGGAGTATAGGTATTAGCTCTTCTTGGAAGTTCTGGTAGAATTCTGCATTGAAACCATCTGGTCCTGGGCTTTTTTTAGAAGGTAGATTTTTGATAACGGTTTCTAGCTCTTCGCGACTAACAGGTCTATTTAGATCGTTCACCTGGTCTTGGTTTAGCTTTGGTATGTGGTACTTATCTAAAAAAATGTCCATTTCTTTTGCATTTTCTAGTTTTGTGGCATACAGGCTTTTGTAGTAAGATCTAATGAGTCTCTGAATTTCCTCTGTGTCTGTGGTTATTTCCCCCTTTTCATTTCTGATCTTATTTATTTGCGTGTTCTCTCTCTGTCGTTTAATTAGTTTGGATAGGGGTTTGTCGATCTTGTTGATTTTCTCCAAGAACCAACTTTTCGTTTCATTGATTCTTTGGACTGTTTTCTGCGTTTCTATTTTGTTGATTTCTGCCCTCAGTTTGATTATTTCCAGTCTTCTACTCCTCCTGGGCGCGTCTGCTTCTTTTTTTTCTAAAGCTTTCAGGTGTGCTGTTAAGTCTCCGATGTATGCTTTCTCTGTTTTCTTTAAGTGGGCACTTAGTGCTATGAACTTTCCTCTTAGCACTGTTTCATAGTGTCCCATAGGTTTGAGTATGTTGTCCCTTTATTTTCATTAAATTCAAGGAAGACTTTAATTTCTTTCTTGATTTCTTCCTTGACCCAGGTGTGGTTCAGTAGTTGACTGTTCAGTTTCCATGAGTTTGTCGGCTTTCTGGAGGTAGGATTGTTGTTGAATTCTAACTTTAATCCGTGGTGATCTGATAAGACACAGGTGGACACTGATATTTTTTTGTATCTGTGGAGGTTTCCTTTGTTTCCGAGTATGTGGTCAATTTTCGAGAAGGTTCCATGGGCTGCAGAGAAGAAGGTATATTCTTTCCTATTTGGGTGGAATGTTCTATAGATGTCTGTTAAGTCCATTTGCTTCATTACCTCCAGTAGTTCTCTTACTTCTCTATTAGGTCTCTGTCTGATTGACCTGTCCATTGCTGAGAGAGGTGTATTGAAGTCTCCTACTACTAGTGTGTGTGGTTTGATGTCTGCCTTGAGTTTTAGTAATATTTCTTTTACATACGTGGGTGCCTTTATATTAGGGGCATAAATATTCAGGATTGAGACGTCATCCTGACAAATTGTTCCTGTTATGAGTATAAAGTGTCCATCTCGATCTCTTCTGATTGATTTTAGTTTGAAGTCAGTTTTGTTAGAAATTAATATGGCCACACCTGCTTTTTTCTTAGGACCATTTGCTTGAAAGACCTTTTCCCATCCTTTTACTCTGAGTTGATGCCTGTCTTTGTGGTTGAGATGTGTTTCTTGCAAACAGCAGAATGTTGGATCCTGTTTTCGTATCCAATCTCTTAGCCTGTGCCTTTTTATAGGTGAATTGAGACCATTAATATTAAGTGATATTAATGACCAGTAGTTGTTTACGCCGGATATTCTTATTGTTTTTGGAAGTAGAATTTGTGTGTCTCCCTTCTTTGAGTTGTGCTGGTGAAGGGTCACTAGATGCCCGAGTTATTGTAGGCAGTGTTGGCAATGTTGGATTCCTTGGGTTGCAGTTTTCCTTCCATCACTTTCTGTAGGGCTGGATTCGTGGCTACGTATTGTTTAAATTTGTTTTTATCCTGGAATGTCTTGATTTCTCCATTTATAGTGAACGAAAGCTTGGCTGGGTATAGTAGTCTGGGCTTGCATCCATGGTCTCTTAGCTTCTGCAGTACTTCTATCCAGGACCTTCTGGCTTTCATTGTTTCCATAGAGAAATCAGGTGTAAGTCTGATCGGTTTACCTTTATAAGTTACTTGGCCTTTTTCCTTTGCAGCTCTTAGTATTCTTTCTTTAACCTGTATATTTTGTGTTTTGATTATTATATGGCGAGGGGATGTTTTCCTTTGATCCAGCCTGTTTGGTGTTCTGTATGCTTCTTGAATATTCAAAGGAATATCTTTCTGTATGTTGGGAAAGTTTTCTTCCATAATTTTGTTCAAAATATTTTCTGGGCCTTTGAGCTGTGACTCTTCTCCTTCTTCTATTCCTATTATTCTTAGATTTGGTCTTTTTATTGTGTCCCATAATTCCTGAATGTTTTGTGATGAGAATTTGTTGGCTTTGCAGTTTTCTTTGATCAGAGCGTTTATTTTCTCTATGGTGTCCTCAGAATCTGAGATTCTTTCTTCTATTTCTTGTATTCTATTGATTATGCTTGTTTCTGTAGGCTCTGCTCGTTGACCTAGATTTTCCATATCCAGCTGATCCTCAGTTTGTGTTTTCTTCCTTGCTTCCATTTCAGTTTTCAATTCTTGAACTGTTTCCATTACCTGTTTGATCGTTCTTTCTTGGTTTCCCAGGGTATTATGTACGTATTTACTCATTTCTTCAAATTTTTGGTTATACTTCTCATCCATTTCTATAAGGGCATTTTTCACATGTTGTTTAAGGGATTCTACTGCCTTCATGAAGTCAATTTTTTCCACTTCTCCTGTGTTAGGGTGTTGGAGACCTTCTGTTGTAAGATCGTTGGGTTCTGGTGTTTTCATGTTGTTTTTCAGATTATTCAGTGAATTCTTTCCTTGGCGCTTGCCCATCTCCTCCTATCGATGCTATCTAAAGGGTCTTTTAAAACTGGTTCAGGTTTCCCTGCTGGCCAGGGGCTCCTCTTATAAAATGCCCTTGCTCTGTTTCCTGGTTCCTGCCGGGGGCCAAGATCCCTCTCACCCCTCAGAAGGTTCTTCAGGAATAGGACCCGGCTACTCCTTTGCCAGGGACCTCCCCAACCGAAGGCCTACCTCTTTGGTTTAATTGTAGTGGGGCGATCTGTTCTCGGTGTTGTGCGCGGTCCCTGCAGCCTGCTTCTGCTGCTGGGACGGTTCCCGCCGCCAGCAGCCTGTGTCCTCTGCTGCCGCTCTGGTCCCAGTCGGTCCCCACCGGCTGTGCTGGGCGTCCTCCGTTCCGGCCGCCTTCCGCCGCCCGGTCTATTACTGGGTCTTAAGGAAGGTTTTTTTCTAATTTTCTAAGAAATCGCCACACTGACATCCAAAAGGGGTTGTACCAGCTTGCATTCCCACCAGCAATGCGGAAGTGTTCCCTTTTTTCTATAACCTCTCCAGCATAAGTTGTCATCAGTGTTTTTGATCTTGGCCATTCTTAAGGGTGTAGTGAGGTGGAATCTCAGAGTTGTTTTGATTTGCATTTCTCTGATGACTAAGGATATTGAACATTTGCTTAAGTGTCTTTCAGCCATTTTAGATTCCTCTGTTGAGAGTTCTCTGTTTAGGTCTGTACTCCATTTTTTTTTTATTGGTTTGTTTGTTCTTTCGATGTCCAATTTCTTGAGTTCTTTGTATATTTTGGAGATCAGACCTCTGTCTGATGTGGGGTTAGTGAAGATCTTTTCCCATTCTGTAGGCTGTTGTTTTGTCTTATTGACCATATCCTTTGCTTTACAGAAGCTTTTCAGTTTCAGGAGGTCCCATTTATTAATTGTTTCTCTCAGTGTCTGTGCTGCTGGGGTTATACTTAAGAAGGGGATTCCTGTGCCAATGCGTTTAAGTGTACTTCCAACTTTCTCTTCTATGAGGTTTAGTGTGGCTGGCTTTATGTTGAGGTCTTTGATCCATTTGGACTTGAGTTTTGTGCATGGTGATAGATATGAGTCTATTTTCATTCTTCTACATGTTGATATCCAGCTATTTAACCACTTGTTAAATACGCTTTCTTTTTTCCATTTAATATTTTTTGCTTCTTTGTCAAACATCAGGTGTTTGAAGGTGTGTTGATTAATATCCGGGTCTTCTATTTGGTTCCATTGGTCCTCCTGTCTGTTCTTATGCCAATACCAGGCTGTTTTCAGTATTGTAGCTCTTTAGTAGAGTTTGAAGTCAGTACTGTGATGCCTCCAGAAGTTCTTTTATTGTACAGGATTGTTTTGGCTATCCTGGGTTTTCTGCTTTTCCATATGAAGTTGAGTACCATTCTTTGGAGGTCTTTGAAGAACTTTGCTGGGATTTTGCTGGGCATTGCATTGAATCTGTAGATTGCTTTTTTGTAAGATTGCCATTTTTCCTATGTTAATTCTGCCTACCCAAGAGCATGGGAGATCTTTCCACTTTCTGGTGTCTTCTTCAATTTCGTTCTTCAAAGATTTAAAGTTCTTGTCATACTTGTTTAGTTAAAGTTACTCCAAGATATTTTATGCTATTTGTGGCTATTGTAAATGGTGTTGATTCTCTGATTTCTTCCCCAGCCCTTTTATCATCTGTGTGTAGGAGGGCTACTGATTGTTTTTTTTAGTTAATCTTGTATCCTGCTACATTACTGTAAGTGTTTATGAGTTGTAGAAGTTCCTTGGTAGAATTTTTCGGATCACTTATGTAAACTATCACATCATCAGCAAACAGTGAGAGTTTGACTTCTTCTTTTCCAATTTGTATCCCCTTGATCTCCTTTTACAGATGATAAGAAATGGGCTAGTCCAGGTGCGAGAGTTAGCCTAGAAGAGGCTAGGTAGAAATGAGCCAAGCAGTGATTAAATGAATACAGTGTCTGTGTAATTATTTCGGGTAAAGCTAGCCAGGCAGGCGGCTGGGGTGTTGGGGACGCAGCCCCGCCGCCGCGCCCATATTACTACAAATGACGCCCAGACGTGTGGCTAACTGAGTCCACAGAAAGCCTGAGAAAGCTTGGAAAAGAATAGAGTAAAGCATGTTTCTTGTGGCAATTTCTCGGGTCCACTCTGCTTGCTAGAGGCAAGCAAGCGCCTCATCTAAGAGAGGCTTCCTGACTCAGCTTTAGCTGTAAAACCCTGCAGCTCATTAAGAGGTCCTGCCACGAAACACTTAAACAGTGTTGATGAAAAGCTGAACACATGCTTTTCGGTTTTCAGCTGTAGCAGGAAAAAAAGCTGCGCCGTTTAAAAATGCCGGCTTTCTGGGCCATCCTGCCAGGGCAAACTCTGACTGTTTGAGGCAGGAGGGCCGGCTACTGAGAGAGGACTTGAGTGTTGTCTGTTGTAGCTTGCTGGCTGGCAGGGACCTTGAACGGCCATAGAGGTGTGGCTATAAACATGGCTGCAGCCTGTATATCCACCATGAGGCTGGAAAGCTAAGGAATGGACTGGATCTAGCCGGCAAAGCCACGCCTTTAGTCCTACTGATATTGCTTGGTAAATTAAAGGCCCTTGTGGTCAGAAAAAGAGAGATATACAGTAAAGAGAGATTCAAAGACAGAAAAAATTTCTGAATGGTTTAAAGTGTGTTAAAAATATATGCAGACTAAAAGTTAAAATTCTTAAAGTAAACCTCTGTGACTTCAAGGTGTGGTAGCACACGCCTTTAATCCCAGTGCCTAGAAGGCAGAGACAAACAGATCTCTGTGAGTTCAAGGTGTAGTAGCAAACACCTTTAATCCCAATGCCTGGGAGGCAGAGACAGGCAGATCTCTGAGAGTTCAAAGACAGCCTGGTCTACAGATATACGCTCAAAAAGCAAAAAGTTAACTTAGGAATGTCACAGCTTAGATTCTTAAGCGCCTAGTGATTTAAAGGCGCAAATCAAAAGTGCTCCTGGATAGTAAAAAATTGTAGATTCACAATAGGACAGATTCAGACTACTAAATGAGTCACACTGTTGGATGAATGTACGTTGGCTTGGGAGAGAAAAGAAAAAGAATATAGAGAATAAAGTTAATGATTTTAAAAAAAGGTAACGTCTTTAAAGAGACAGAGTACAGACAGTTAAGAGATAAAAAGAAATAAAGAAAAATAAGCCACGTAAAGATGGAAAATTCACAGAGAGTCTGGATTATGTACATTGTGTTTTCTTTAAAATTTTTGACTGTACAGGAGCTAAGTACAGAGAGACATTTTATTATATGGGCTGCCAAGTGGAACCAAAACGGATATCATGAGGGTATGATTTCAGAATTTGAATCTAAGGATATGATGCTTTGGAAAGGAGTTTCTTATTTTGTTTTTACAGAGGATGAGACCCTGTTCATTTCTTCTATTCCGATTTGGTATGGCGGACCACGTCCTCCTGAAGGGCTGCTGTGAACATCTTCAGAAAATTGCTTTGCTCAACTGCCAACTGAGATGAAACTAGCACACAGGTTATACCATGAAAGACCTAATTAACGACGCCCCCATTCAGCAGGAAGCAGTTTGGAGAGAAATAACTGCGCCCATATTCCCAAAAAATGTTTATAAATGTTCTTTTACATTTAAAGGGGGATATGATATAGACATGAATAATTTGCATTAGTATAGATTTTTGCTTCATTGATAGAGATTTACGGTCAATTTTGTTATATGTATAAATGTTTCTGATGTAACTTTTACTTGATAACTGTTTTGTTATATGTAATTTTGCTATGTTAAAGTTAAAGCCTTTTTTTTTTGTTTAAACCGAAAAAGGGGAAATGATGGAGGAAGGTCATTGGCTAATAAAGGAACTGCCTTGGCTCATCTTATTGGTTAGGACATAGGTAGGTGGAGTAACCAGAACAAAACGCTGGGAGGAAGAGGAAGTGAGGTCAGACTCGACAGCTCTCCGCTGGGGAGCAGACGCTTCAGAGAGAGATGCCATGCCCCGCTCCCGGGCAGACACACGCGATGAAGCTCCGACCCAGGATGGACTTAGGCTAGAATCTTCCCGGTAAGACCGGTGCTATACAGATGGTAAGAAATGGGCTAGTCCAGGTGGGAGAGTTAGCCTAGAAGAGGCTAGGTAGAAATGAGCCAAGCAGTGATTAAATGAATACAGTGTCTGTGTAATTATTTCGGGTAAAGCTAGCCGGGCAGGCGGCTGGGGTGTTGGGGACGCAGCCCCGGCGCTGCTCCATATTACTACATCCTTTTGGTGTCTTATTGCTCTAGCTAGGACCTCAAGAACTAACTTATATTGAATAGATGTGGAGAGAGTGGACAACCTTGTCTTGTTCCTGATTTCAGTGGGATCGCTGGGAGTTTCTCTCTATTTAGTTTGATGTTGGCTATTGGCTTGCTATATATTGCCTTTATTATGTTTAGGTATGTTCCTTGTATCCCTGCTATCTCCAAAACTTTATCATGAAGGGATGTTGTATTTTGTTGAAAGCTTTTTTTGGCATCTAATGAGATGATCATGTGGTTTTTTAATGTTTCAGTTTACAAAACACATTTCAAACTTTGAAACAAGTGCCTCTCTTTGCATGACACAATTTGCATTCATTACCAATTATAACCAAATGGTTCAAATGACTTAGCAAACACCACTCTTTATATAGATGGTTTATCACTAATGAGCCCAGAGACAAATACTTAAGGCTTAAAAATTACAAACGTACACAATAAAGTGTATTTTCTCATCTGTTAAATTTAGTTAATGTTTTAAAGGCACTAAAGGGGATGTGGAAGAGTATGAGGTCACACATAAATAAAGGGTTTTTACAGGAGTTCTCACCAGTGTCCTTATCATTATAATTTACATTAGGCTAAAAGAATTTTCCCCTGACTAGAGAGAGGACTCAGTGGATGAAGAGCTTCATGCATGCGTGTGAGTGTGAGAAGCAGTGTGTGACTCCACAGGACACACACAAAGTCAGGGCTGTTCGGGTATTCTACCTGTAACCCCAGCTCTCTGGAACTGGGCACAAGGTCTCAGAGCAGCTGGCCAGATCGTCTAGCCAGGGGAATGGACCATCTCCAGGCCCAAGGAAAAACTGTGTAGGTCAAGAGAGTCCAGATCAATCACAGAAGTTTCCAACATCTGCCTGTAGCCTCCCCATCCACATAAACGCACATGCATGAACATTGTACATATGCATTCCCACACATATGCAGACATGAATAAGCATGTGCATGTACACCACACACACAAGCAAAAGACATGAATCTTTTTCCTTCTTGAGAAACTAAAAAGGATAAATTTTCCATTAATAAGCTATCAAAAATTAAAATAATGAAAAAAAAACCCTGCTTCACAGTGCTCACATTATTTTTCAGAAAACATTTGCGTAAAGGAAATAAAGTGATTATTATTAAAGACACTAAAGTTTGTCCTTTGAAAAACATCTGTCATATACACAATTATGTGGCTCATTGAACTTTGTGTCTGTGTGATTATTGTTTATTGCATAAATTGATTATTAATAACATAGGTAAGAAAAAATTTAAATTCATGTACTAGAATCACTTTAATCTCTCAATGTGAACTTTTTTGGAGGGGGAAGGGTCTCTCACTGTGTAGCTTTGACTGGCTTTAAGCTCACTAGACAAGGCTGGCCTTGAACTCGCAGAGATCTGCCAGTTTCTGCTTCCCTTGTGATTAAAGGCATGCACCACCATGCCTGGACAATTTGAGGGCTTCGGGAAGCCTTTGGTTGGCTTTAATGGCATATTAAATGTTATTTCATATAAAACATGAAGAACATGACATACTGCATTTGTTTCGTGACCAGTCTATACTTTGTATCCTTCCCCTTAATAAAACAGGATATGTTAAAATGTTAACTTATAAATCTAAGTTATGCTATTATTTGTTAAGTGGCTGAGATTGGGACCCATGTGGAAGAGGTGTTATGTCATTGTGCCTCTCAAAGAAATATCGGATCATGTTGATGATCCATTCCTCACCTAGCAGTCTATGACCCAAGATTTGTGCATAAGTGAAAAAAAAAGAGGTATATTCTAGTCCCTCTCCCCTTCCCATCCCCCCACCCTGCTGACCTCAGCTTCAACAGTGCCTGCTTGATTGATGAGAGTAAGTATATAATCATAGCAATTTTATCTTATAGCTATATGACAGGGAAGACCCACCATGTCTGGTTACCTACCAAATCAGAATCTGCACCCTTCACGCCACCTTTACTTCCCACAACTGTTTCAGAAAGGAGTTCTCTCTTACAGATGATTTCTGACGTTTTCAGAATGAACTGCACATTTGTGTAGATGTTTGGATACTTATAGTAGGATTCTTGAGAGAAATAAAGTGCTGTTGGGAGAAAAAAAATCATGTGTGAGAAATATCTTATTACTACCTTGCATTGTGTTCCGTTTGTCTTTTAGCTATTAAGGGGCAATCAACATCAGTACTTCTGAACCACTACTCTTTGTCCTAAACTAGTTAAAATTTCTAATGGTATGTGTGTCCCCTGGTGGTGAGGGAGAAAACTACACCTTAAATAAATCACATCAGAGGCTTTATAATTCAGAGCAGTTTTGTGCTATAGCTCCTCAATGTACAATTAAATAACATATTCGCCCCCTCTCGGCAGCCATTAATTATAGCATCTCCTCATTGAGGAGTAGAACTTTGTGAGATTTCCCCAGTGGTCAGCCCAAAACATACACATGTGAGCAACACTAAATGGGTTCAGCATCCTCTCCTGATACGTAAGCACGCGGATGCAATTAAAGGAGAAGAGGTCATTAATTTGAAAAGGGGTCTAGAGAATTGGAGGGCAGAAAAGGGGTGAAATGATATAAGTATAGTTCTCGGCTATGAAATCCTTGACCTTGGACTTTCCGCAGGGCAGGGAATCTGGACTGCTCTTCATTCTCAAGAGGGAGGGGGAATAGAGTGGGGGGAAGGGGGAGAGGGGGAGGGGAGTGGGGGAGAGGGCAATGTGTGGGAGGAGGGGGAGGGAAATGGGAAATGGGGAGGAGGCGGAAATTTTTTTTCAACAACTAAAAAAATAAAATAAACAAAAAAATAAAGATAAATGTTTAATTAAAACATGTATATGGTTTAACATATTATGCATATTACATATTATAACATACAACTATCTGTTGCATGTGGTATATGTTAATGCATACATATGGCTACTACTCAGTTTTCCCCAGGGATGAGCTCCCTGATAGATTATCCAGTCGCAGGTGGTCAGCCCTAAACATATTTATATACGAGCAACATTGGGTTTTTTTGTTTTGTTTGGTTTGGTTTGGTTTTTTTGGTTTTTCGAGACAGGGTTTCTCTGTAGCTTTGGTGTCTGTCCCGGAACTAGCTCTTGTAGACCAGGCTGGCCTCGAACTCACAGAGATCCACCTGCCTCTGCCTCCCAAGTGCTGGGATTTTATGTGGGTTGTGACACCCCAGCACACCCTCGGGTGTTCTTAGCTTTGTTGGTCACCTACATCTTACTCCTCGCTTGTGTATGTTGGTCAAGTTCACTGTTGCAGTTTTCCAAATCTTGACCATATTAGTCAATATAAAAGCATCACTTCTTCCTAATTCCACACTTTCCTACACACGCAACCTAGAACCGATTAACTAAAATTAGCCACTCTGCCCCATGGCAACCCCACTGCAATCATTTCCGTTTTCAATATCCACTCCTCAACAGTTCCTTCTTCTCAGCATGTAAGTGGATGTAGATCATAACGTGTTGAATTGCAGGGCAAGGGTATTTCTTTTTTTAAAAAAAAATATTTATTTATTCATTATGGATACAATATTCTGTCTACAGGCCAGAAGAGGGCACCAGACCTCATTACAGATGGTTGTGAACCACCATGTGGTTGCTGGGAATTGAATTCAGGACCTTTGGAAGAACAGGCAATGCTCTTAAACCACTGAGCCATCTCTCCAGCCCACAAAGAGCATTTCTTCCTTTGAGTGTCAATCAAAACAATTGAAAGGACACTGCTCTGCTTTATGTACGCCTAAAATATTCTGCCGTGCAACCATATTGAGATGGTCCAGAACTCTCTTCCCTCCCTATTCCAGTTCAGCATCTACAGCGCCAATAGACGCAATTTAGAATTTAGCTTTCTAGTTTGCTTTGACAGCTGTGGTCACAAGTGAGAAAACTGAGTCTCAGTCATAACCATACACTTGGGAAGAAAACAAAACAGCTGCTCCCAGAAGGCTGGAGGTGGGTGGGGAGAAGAACGGGAAAAGCAAGGTGGTGGCGGAAGAACACGAGGTTAGGTCCCGGACATCTGTGGCACAGGCCGTGACTACAGTTTCGTAAGAATTCTGAGTTCATTAGGATTCCGAAGGTACTGAATTTTTAAATGTTCTCGCCACAAGAAATTCTAAGTTTCTAAGGGAAAACAAACACTGAAGGAAGGCTGTCTGGCCCAGAGGGCATCATTGCAGGTATTACTCTTCATGAAACATAAACCAGCTCTGCTCTTTATAGTCACAGTCATCTTAAAATGCAGCGTAAAACATTTATAAGTATAAAATAAAAAATATTCTACCGTATAAATATGGCTGTAGCCTAAGTAAATGTTGTTTAAAACTTTCTAGGTGGCCATGCAGGAAAAATACAAAAAGCCGTAAGAAGATCAAATAGCCAATCTGTCAAGAGAGAAAAGAAAAAAAACATTGTTTGTATCACACCAATAAATGCTTAAAAACCGTAGAGAAGGATGAGCCACTTTATTATTACATTTACTTTTAGATAAAACAATTTCAAACTCAGTTGATAGTATGTGCTTTTGAAATAACTTTAAAACGTTTATGTCAAGATTGCAAGCCTGGTTCAGCCAAAAGAACTTGAATCGATCATCTCCACCCTTTCTCAAATGGCCCGCGCTGGGTGTTGATTCATTCTGTATCCTTCAGAGCAACATTGTTTTTCCAAATTGTAGATCATACTCCTTAAGTAACTCATGAAATGAATTTACAGGGTTTTATATAAAAATAAAATCCATGAGAAGAGAAAGTACCATAATCTATTTCCCAGTTCCCTTTATTTCAGTATATTGGAATCCGTACATTGTGTATGTACAGATCACAGTGGGTTATATATTTCTTCCTATGACTCTACTGAAACAGTTTGAAATAGAGACTTGGGGAATGCTGAGAAATATTCTGCTCTTCATAGTATACCGCCCCCATCTCCTTATAAAAAAAAAAACAACTTTATCATGTCACGCAGTAAACACTGCAAACACCAGGGCTATCTTGTTTTGTATTTTCATATTTGTATGGAAGCACAATACAAAATTTTTATTTGTAGCACACATATATTGAACTAATAGGGTTTTTTTATATTATTCTTTACACTTTCAGAAGAATGCTTCAAAAATTAAAATTCCACACTTAGGAAATAGAAAAAAGGAAAGACTGTGCACACAATTTGAAATTGAGGCAATATTCCAGAATCATATATTACTTATTTAATCAGAATTTAATTATTCCACTAAATGAGGAACAAAATGGAAACGATGGAGATGGGGAGTGTTTCTGGCAATACCACTGCAGTAGCATTGAAGACCAACTTGAGAAAACTGCTTTCCAGTCAAAAGAATCTGCCTCTGAGTGGTGACAGGCCACTGCCTCATCCCTGAAGATCTGGTGTCATTGGGATGGCCAATCATTTGGTCAAGGAAGGGACACCCCCTCAGGAAGGCAAGTTCACCATAAGTCATGTTGAAGAAATTGGAGGAATGATTAACCCTACAGGATAATGTAATAATCCCAAAGATTCAAGGAAAAGACCACTGACCCAAACCATTATGACCAAATTAATTCAAGCAATTAATTAAAGCAACCTTTTTTTTTATTTGTGTACACAGGCTGTCTCCCCCAAAGGTGAGGTTCAAGAGGTCATCACCATGATGTGAGATGTGAAAAAAGATAAATCCTTATAACTCAGAGGTAGAAGGTTTCCAAATGGGGAATTGCTGTGCAAAATAGGTGGGAGCAGAATATAAGCATACCAAAAGTTAGTCATAACAACCTCCTAAAGCAAAGACATGATTGCAAGGTGGTCATAACAAGGTAGTCAGAACAGCAGGTAGTAATAGAAATCTTCTGAAATGAAGGTAAGGAAGTGATATGTGCAATATTATATACATTCTTTCATGTGACTGTAGTATATTTTTAATTTGGTCTTTATATGCCCATTATTGTTATATAGAAATATGATTGGTTTCTTATGTCCTATTAATTTGCTGCATATACTAACATATGTGTTATGTCGTCTCATTGGGACTATCTACATAATAATATGGTCTACAATACAAAATATTTTTGTCTTCTTTCTCAACCTTTTATTTATGCCTCCTAGTTTATTGCAATAGTGTTGTTTCTCCTTGAGTCTTTGGGATTAACAATGTACATCTAAACTCTGATCTGTTTCCATATTTTCTGTTATAAATACGTATCCATAAAAAGCAGTTTGACAAACACAACACATAATCTTTTTAAACATCATTGTAATCTCACCATGCCAACAGAACATGTAATGCTTTTCTTCTATTCAGAAATTAGGTCTTTGCTTGGGCAGTCTCTACTATGCTTTCTGACCTGCCACCTTTGCCCTCTGAAGCTTTCAGAAAGCTCCAAGACTAGGGTGATGTAGGCGGGTCTTCTTTCAATGTGTTGCTTTCATTGGTTAATTAATAAAGAAACTGCTTGGCCCGATAGGTCAGAACCTAGGTGGGTGGAGTAGACAGAACAGAATGCTGGGAGGAAGAAGGCAGTGAGGCAGACGCTATAGCTCTCCTCTCCAAGATGGACACAGGTTAAGCTCCTTCCCGGTAAGCCACCACCTTGTGGTGCTACACAGATTATTAGAAATGGGTTCATCAAGATGTGAGAATTAGCCAGTAAGAGGCTAGAACTAATGGGCCAAGCAGTGTTAAAAGAATACAGTTTCCATGTAATTATTTTGAGTAAAGCTAGCCGGTGGCTGGGAGCCGGGCGACGGGAAGGGGCCCGCTGCTCCTCGCTACACTAGGGCCATGGTGATAAAATACAGCCATCTCCCCAAAGCTGTAAAATACACAGTTTGCTCAGTCAATTCCACTTGTTTTATAGACATGCTGCATGTCCTGTAATCTTAAGGAAACCTTTCTAATCTCTCCTTTTTGTAATAATAAAACCATTACTTAAACCTAATTTATTTGCAATAAAACCACTAGTTATTCTTAAATTTATTTTTTATAATAATTTTTTCCCAGGTAAACTGCAGCTATTACAAACACTGGAAGCATTGGATGAGGGGCTTTACAAAGCATAACCCATATGATGGTGGCTCTGTTGAGTCACTCTAGAACGACAGTCTGCTGACAAGATTACTCACCTCGAGTTATTTCTCAGAAGTTTTAAATAAAGGACATAGCATTAAAAATCCCTGAAAGAAGGGGCTAGAGAGATAGTTCAGTGGCTGAGCTTATGTTGCTCATGTAGAGGAGTTCAGTTCCCATCACCTACATGGAAGCCCACAACTAGAGTCTACACACACACACACACACATACACACATATGCAGGCACACACATATGTACAAGCAAAAGATCCATATCCTTAAAAGTAAATAAATCTTTTCTTTTTAACCCTTAAAAAAAATCTATCTATGCATACTTAGAAGAACAGCATGACAATTTTTAACTAATTATATTCTTACACAGTTAGTGAAATTCTGTTTTCTCTAACTATTTCAGCTGTCAACAGCACTTCAGCGGCCCCTCTCAAGGATATGGCGTTATCCTCGGATATGCCCGTGCCCTGGCTGCTCCCGAGGCAAGCAGCACCATAGTTTCCTACTGCTTGCGTTTAGAACAATTAAAACACTTTCTCAAATTAAAAACGTACCTTCACTAGCTTTATCTCAACGTCATATAAAAATCCCTTTATGAATGCATCACAACAGAGTCGATATAGAATTGATTCCTCCAGGAAAAACAGGGCAGGCAGCTGATCGTAATCGAAAGGAACGTGGTCCAAGGAGGCGTAGAGCATGTTTAAAGCTTCTGGAACGTCAACAACGTGGAATTTTGTCACAGAAAAGTTAATCGTGCCTTCCTTTTCATTATGCTTACATCTTACAATTCATTCTTCGTCCTTCAGATTCTGAGATTCTGCTGCCCCCATAAATGCTTGACACCCTTCCCAAGGAGAGGCACCCCAAACCTCAACAGGCCTAATGACTACGTCAATCAATAGAACCCAGAAGAAATGACAGTGGGTGATTTCCAAGGCCAAAACCCCAAAAGAAACACAGCCCCTTCCCCACCTCCCTCTTCCCCTCTTTGCCTTTCCCCTTCTCACAGACACCCATGAGGCTGCTGGCCACAAGACCGACCTCCCTCCCACAAAATCTGGTAAACTTCCAACAGAGTTGGCAGTACCGGAATGAGGGACCATAAAAACAAGCTAAGTGAGCTCTCAGGCAGCATTACAAATCCCCGTTTACATAGAAATATCCTCTGACCTTAGCAGTTAACATCCCCAAGCTCATTTTAGAAGGCGTACACATAACATTTAGTTTAACGACAGAAGGAATTATATCCCCTTAAAAGTAATGCTACTTAATTTCCTTTTTAGATTGGGTAGAGAGGTTGCTCGAAAGGAGCTGTATAAGTGAGAAGTAAAAAATGAAAAGGTTATGAGCAACACTTCCTGTTCTAAAGCAGAAAGAAATAAGGCCAAGTCAATGCCATTTGATTTATGTTTCATAAGTCAGAATATAAAGTGCAAAACCTCCTTTATCTAGGTGCCAGATCTTGGTGGACTTATTCAAAGACAGTGTACAGTGACTTTTAAATGAATTGCCAATTTTAGGGGAAAGATATAAAGACTATACCGAGAAAGAGCTTTTAAAAGCCATTTTGTAATTTTAAAGTTTAATAGTCAAAGTCGTAAGTTCAGAATTCCAAAGAGCTTTTATAATGACACGTCATGAGATATTCTGATGGAGAATTTACAAAGCATGCTTCAAATTTACTAAAAATTTACTTCAGATTCTCAAATCATCTCCTTGTGGCTCTACAAACACTTGGGGAGCATCCGCAATTGGCTCGGCACACGCACATACCATCCTGGATCTCCCCTTTGCACTGAGCCAGGTAGATGACCTCTACCCACGCAGTCGGAAGGTGCACGTGCTTCCCGGTGCCCAGCGTCTTGAGACCCAACTTTCTCTGTGATGGAAAAGCAAATGAAGAGAACAATAAACGAAAATGTGTATTCCTTTGTTGGTTTGCTTTATGGCCTCTTTTTTATACTCTGAAAGCCATTCTTTAACACCAATATCATGTGACTGCAATTATTTTTCTCTTAAGGAGAAGCTCCTCATCAAAACTATTTGGTTAAAAACTTCACATTTAATTGATGCTAATATTTAAGCTCTACCTACTTGCAGTCAAAGGTAGCTGTCTGTACCCACCTCCTTACTTTTTCTCTCAATATTACACAAAATTACCTAACATTTACCGACTACAAAACAATGTTTACTTGCGGAGAAACCATGAAATTGACTCTTACCTTACACCTGAGAAGGAGTCTTCTAGCTTGTTCCAGCAATTCTTCCTGCTCTACTGGATTCTCTGTGTGGTTGAATTTCAATATGAACTCTTTGGTGATTGAAAATGACGGCCTGTGCGGAAAAGCAATAATTATAACTGTTGTTTTCAAATTTTAATTCATCATCCTCTAGTGGGTGAGCTGTTCTAGGAAAAGTACTTTACCTTTTTTAATTATAATGTTTCACAAACAAACAAGATCAGTAACATCAAAGATCCCCGAACACATCACCCAGATTTACTGAGAAACAAATTCTCATTTTCAAAGGCATTTGTCTTGTGGGAAAGAAAAAAAAATTCCTGAAATGGTTGCCAGCAGTCTTTTGGATATTTCCTTCACCGGTAAAGTCGAGCACAGCTTCAGTTATGCTGAAGGCTGATTTATCTCCTCACATCAGTCAGTGTTGGTCCCACTTAAGCTAACTCTGTATTCCCTCCATGTGGGTTCATTACAACTATGGCTAAAGGAAGTGTCAAGGGAAAAAAGGTAGATGGAGCAAAACCAGCTGGAGTAACCAGGGTGACGGTGCATGAGGGAGATGCCATTACAGGGCTTCTTCAAGAGAGTGGCAGGCCTTAGGGCCCTTCCCAAGGCTGCTCTGTGATCAGCTGAGAGCTGGAGAGGAGGAAGTGGGGCACATCTACAGCGATAGTCACCCATGTGGTTAGACAAGAGATAATGATGGTTCCGACCAGGACCGCAGTGATGGAAGGAAAGAGAATAGATTGGATAATGTAAACACTTAACTTTGGGCTGACCGAAGAGTTATCCACTAGGCTTAAGAAAGGAGTCATGATTAAACTGTCTCACTGAAAGGACAGAACTGCTACTTACTGAAGGGATGAAATCTGCTCGGGGTACATATGTGACATAAGGGGTAGAGAATAAGTTCAGGATGGGACAGGTGTTGAGACCACAGCAGTCAGACAAGTGGAGATGGGAGAGTAAGCATCTGGGTATAGAAATTTCAATTATAGAATGAAGATTCAAATCAGATAAGTCTATTGTACAATGTCAATACACTCCAATGTGGTGGGATATTGGTTTACACGGCGTGAAGACGTGTTTTGCCTCACCTAACTAAGATGCTTTCTGATTGGTTTAATAAATAGCTGGGCAGGAAAGAGTAGGCGGGACTTACGGGCAGAGAGGGGAACTGAGGGTTAGAATCTGGCGCAGCAGGGTTTCACCAGGGAGATGCGGGACATACAGAGGGGAGAACAGGTAAAGAGCCAAACGGCAGGATGTAGATTACTAGACACAGGTTCTTTTAAGTTATAAAAGTTAATGGGAGCAAGCCTAAAGCTAAAGGCCAAGCTTTTGTAATTAAGCCTCCGTGTCTTTATGTGGGTGCTGGTGAGATAAAGAAAGCCTGACAAGAAAAACCTACTACGTGTCAATACCTAGGCTCGTACGAAAACCCTGTTCCAGCCCTCTGGGCTACTGTCATTTGATTGGTACTAGAATTATTGTTCTGTCCGGCTAGCTGCTTCAGGATGGTGGAGAATGTAGTAAGATGAATGAAGCTATGATTGGGGGCCCTCAGTCGCACTTTCTGGCTGTGAAGTGACTTTCTTGGTCAGAAGCAATACTGTGTGGACTACCCTAATGGTAGATAAGGCATTCTCTAAGTCCTCGGATGGTGGTCTCGGTAGAAGCATTAATATAGTGAAAATGGCCATTCAAACAAAAGCAATCTACAGGCTCCATGCAATTCTAACATAGTTCTTCAAGATATTGGGAAAAAAACTATCTCAACTTCATATAAAAATATGAAAAAAAGTATAGCTAAAACAATCTTGAATAATAAAAGAATTGCTGGAGGTATCACCATCCCTAATCTCAAATCACACTACAGAAGATTGCACTCCACCTTCAAAAAAACTTATATTAGACAAATAGAATGGCTGGCATAGAAGAATGCAAATAGATCCATACTTATCACCTTGCACAAAACTCAACTTCAAATGGATTGAGGACTTCAACTTAAAACTAGATATTCTGAACCTGATAGACATGAAAGTGGGGAGTAGCCTTGAACTCACTGGCACAGGAAAGGACTTTCTGAACAGGCCACCAACAGCACAAGTGCTAACACCAACAATTAATACCTGGGACCTCATGAAGCTGACAAGATTTTGCATGGGAAAGGACACAACTATTCCGGCAAAGCAGCAGGTGACAGAATGGGAAAAGATCCTAACTAATTTCACCTCCAATAGACGGTTACCTAAAATATACAAAGAGCTAAAACACGTACTATCAGTTAAACAAATAACCCAGTTTTAAAAGGGGAGTACAAAACTAAGAAAGTTCTCAGACTATGAAATACAAATAGTTGACAAACAAAGAAATGGTCAACATCCTTAGCCTTCAAGGAAATGTAAATTAAAACTTCTGTGAGATTTCATCTTACCCCAGTCAGAATGGTCAAAATAAAAAATAAACTGGTGTGGGAGTGTCATATATCAATCTGTTGATTTCATTGGCTAAGTAATAAACAAACTGCTTGGGCTCGTAGCTTAGAACATAGGTGGGTGGAGTAAACAGAACAGAATGCTGGGAGGAAGAGGAAGTGAGCTCAGAGACGCCATCCTCTCCTCTCCTGGGCAGACAAACGCGATGAAGCTCCGACCCAGGATGGACGTAGGCTAGAATCTCCCTGGTAAGCGCACCTTGGGGTGCAACACAGATGATTAGAAATGGGCTAGTCCAGGTGCGAGAGTTAGCCTAGAAGAGGCTAGATAGAAATGGGCCAAGCAGTGTTTAAATGAATACAGTTTGTGTGTTGTTATTTTGGGGCATAAGCTAGCCATGTAAGTGGCCGGGGTGCTGGGGACACAGCCCTGCTGCTCTTATTACTACAATAAACAATCTTTTAAAAAATGAGAGCTAACACTAGTGTTGATGTAGGAAAAGAGAAACTCTTTTCATAAGTGGTGAGAGTCCAAACTGTATAGCCACTGTGGAAATCAATGTAGCAGTTTAATGGATCTACCTCAAGATCCAGCTACACCACTCTTGAACATATACCCAAAGGACTTTACATCCAACTACAGAGATACCTCCTCATCTGTAGTAATATGGAGCGGCGGCGGGCTGCGTCCCCAACACCCCAGCCGCCTGCCCGGCTAGCTTATGCCCCGAAATAATTACACGGACACTGTATTCATTTAATCACTGCTTGGCTCATTTCTACCTAGCATCTTCTAGGCTAACTCTCCCACCTGGACTAGCCCATTTCTTATCATCTGTATAGCACCGGTCTTACTGGGAAGATTCTAGCCTAAGTCCATCCTGGGTCGGAGCTTCATAGCGTGCGTGCGTCTTCCCTGGAGCAGGTAGCATGGCGTCTCTCTGAAGCGTCTGCTCCGGAGAGGAGAGCTGCGGAGTCTGACCTCACTTCCTCTTCCTCCCGGCATTCTGTTCTGTTTACTCCTCCCACCTATCTCCTAACCAATGAGAGCCAAGCAGCTTCTTTTATTTTAACCAATGACCTTCCTCCATCACTCATCCATGTTCACTGATGATCTTTTTCATAACAGCCAGGAATTGGAAGCAGCCTAGATATTAGGAAGAGGGCTCTCCTTTGCTGCTAACCTATTTTCTACGGATAGATTCAGGGCAAGGAAGAGTCATTGTATGCAGTTTTGTATTGACTAGTGATTCCACCAAGCTCCAGTAGATAATTTCAATCAAATCGTCACAGAAATGACCCCACTGAAAGCAAATGAGTCACACAACAAAACCAGAAACCATGAATCTGGGAAAAGGACAGGGTGGAGGTGGTAGGGAAGAGAGGAGGATAAGAGAAGGCTTTGGGGGGAGAGAATGCATTATATACGTGTAAGAAATTATCAAGAACTAATTTAATCATCAAAAAGAAAGAAAAAGAAAAAAAGTCTGACAAGCACTGTGGAAAGCACCATGTGCCGGAGTCATAGAACTTGGAGAAACCAAGTGGGTGCTCGCCTGAACGTTTTATCCCTCTTGGCGAGCTTTCACAGTGCTGGCAGATGCACTGCAGACTCCTGGAGAAGAGAGCTCACCATGACTCTTACCCAACTGTGAACCCAGCTGTAACAATGATGGCCTGGCAAGACATGCCCACTGGTGCAATAGTTGCATGAATACCATAGAAGAAGTCCACCACTTCCTGATCAGATTTAATCACTAATCCATAAGATAAAAACCAGATCTTACACTATTGTTGGGTCAGGGGCCTGTAGCTAGACAGGTCGTAGGACCCAGGGGTGATGCTACTGCTCTTATTCTGCTAAACAGTTATCATGTAAGCCAACTGATGCTGTCCTGCTACACCTACATGATAATGCATTTATTTTCTTAGCCATCATCAGAAAGGCTTCTTTTAGCAGTAGATGATGATGAATACAAAGTCCTACAACCCATCAAGGTGCAGGGAATAAATGATTGCAGAATGTTCAACCCTTAATGAGACATCTGTATCACAACCCCACCAAAGGCTCAGGGATCGCTGTGTAAGAGGGGGTCAGGGGAGTGGGTGACTGCAGGGGAACGATGTTTTGTGGACAGAGCAAGACAATTGAACAGATGGGCTCACAATGATAGTGACAACACACACAAGACCTGTGCAAACTCACACCACACCAAATCCCAGCTCCGAGAAGAGGAGTGCGCGTGCTAACCAGGATGGCTGCTGGAAGAGGGGAAGTCGGGTTTCTCTGAGAGTGCAGCCCCTGACAGGCTGCGTGTGCTCCAGTAGAAGACCACAGAGCCAAGAATAGACGGGCAGCACCAACGGGATCTAATGAGTCTCAAGAAAGAGAGAGAGAACACAAAGTTGGGTGGGTGGTGAGAAGGACCGGTCCTGGGGGGTTAGAGGAGGGTGATTATGATCGAAGCACATGGTATGAAATTCTCAACGAGCTAATAAAAATGAGAACAAATAAAATATGGATGCTCTGATAAATAAACCAATCCTTTTAAAAATAAGGAGGGGAATATACAAACTAAATATTTACACACTCTTTGCAGGTATGTTTGTCTTAACGTAACAGGTTTTTCACTGCTACACTGAGTGTGGACACACATTAAACTTTCCTGTGTATACACAATTGTGTTTTTCCTTTATTGTTTAAGAATTTTCTCTTAGACAGAAGGTAGCCTGGAATCTTGGGAGGTGTTTAGACTACGAGGTAGTGTTAGAATTTTATTTCTGACGTGATTGGAAGGGAGTGCGGAGTTTAAATTAGAGCACGAAAAGATGACATTTGCGTGCCTAAAAAGAACTCTGAGGCTGCTGTTCAGAGGACAAGCGGGTGAGTGTAGAAACAGGGACCAGTGGGAGGCTGGGCACAATGACAGGAATTAGATGAGGCCAACTTGAAGGGACAAGTGATGACAGCAGCAGAGACGAAGAGAATGTACTTGGAAATATGTAATTACAAAGCCCCAAGAACTCATCTAAGGTCTAGCTGTAAGACCACAGAAATATGCTCGGTGTTTTAATATTGATGCAGCTATCTAATATTCATGGCTGTAGCTTGAGTTTCTCTATATTGTTATGTATGTATGTATGTATGTATGTGTATGTTATTAATATATATTATCCATTGTCATTAATTAAATATAGATTAACATATATAAATTTGCCTAATGAACATCTGGTATTTACTTTATATATGCTGATTAAAATGTACAGAGTGTACATTGTATTATAAAAAGAAAAAGAAGGCTTAAATATCACACTGAAGTGCATATGTTTCAAAGTAAAAAAAAAAAAACAACCAATATTTAAAACAAGCGGCAACTCAGCCAGGCAGTGGTGGTGCACACCTTTAATCCCAGCACTCAGGAGGAAGAGGCAGGAAGATCTCTGTGAATGAATTTGAGGCCAGCCTGGTCTACAGAGAGAGTTTCAAGACAGCCAGGGCTACACAACACAGTGAAACCCTGTCTCGAAAAAAACCAAAAAGTTAATTAGTCAATGTATTAATTAAATAAATAAATAAGTTGCACCTCAATCTCCTGGAGCTCTTTTTGTAGTATCACTCAGAATCATCTGTAGAAGTTTGTAACATATATGTCTTCATAAAAAAACAATATTAATGAACTTGAAAAGATTTCCCTCATACCAAACATGGGCACCCCCAAGTATACCTATAAACATACTACCCAGGGTTTTAAATATAAATTTAAATTTTATTTTCTGAAATTAAACATGTTACCTTGACTTCCTCAGAAACTCAGAAATACATTTCTTTCTAAAGCAAAAGAAAGTCCTGGGATTAAAATAACAGCTAATTCAAATTCATGTGCTTAGAACATCTTATAAACAATTTTATTTTGTCCATTATTTTTCAGTGCAGGTTGTGGCCTGTAATGCTCCATTGGGAATATGCAAAGTTAATAATTTCTTACTTTCAGTACAGATATTGAATGCCCTAATTGATCTCCCACAGATCATGTTAATAAATATTAAACAGGTGATAAATACAGCTATTTTTAACTATTTCTTTCCCATTGAAAATAGAACAAATTAACCCTTCTACTAGTAATATATAATATAAGCATATAATATATAATAAGCCACAGGAGGAATGGTAAAAGATTTGTACAGGCGTTTAAAAAATAAAATATAATTTAGCTTCCTACATTCCAATTTCTTCAAAATATCAAAGGATTTCACAAAGATAAACTCAATCTATTCCAGGAATGAAACGTACAATCTTAACAGGCAGCCCACAAAGACCATCGTTTAAATTTTACATAGAAAGCAAACACACTAAAGTCTCCTGGTTGCATAGATACCTAATCCAAGCTGACTATTTATATCAACAGCAATTCAGTTCATTCATAAGAACGTAATGAAGATTATGTTAGCTCCAAGGAGAGCTAGCTGAAGAATGAGAACCGGCGTCGGGAAGCTGGCAGTCTGGGAAAGAAACTTGGTGCTTGATATGCTCTAACTGTTCTGTCGCTGGACGAGACACCATGACGGTGGCAACTCTTATAAGAAAAAGCATTTATTTGAGGGCTTGTTTACAGTGTCAGAGGGCTGGACTCCGTGACCGTCATGGCAGGGAATGTGGCGGCAGGCCGGCAGGCATGATGCTGACACACAGGCGCATGCCAGAAGGTTAGCAGAGAGCAGTACGAGCTTTTGAAATCTAAAGCGCACCCCCAGCGACACCCCTCCTCCCACGGGGCTACACCTAACCCTTCACAAAATAATTCTACCAACTAGGGACCAAGCACTCAGATCTGCACGCCGGTGCGGGCCGTTAGCATTCGAACCACCATACCGCACAACATTTCGCTTAACGAGATGAGACATACTAGGAAAGAGTAGTGAAATGCCATGAGAATTTACCACCCTCTGGTGACCCACTATAGGTGAGCTGCAGTTTCCCATCTATTGAAACAGAGACCCTCTCTCTCCGGAATTTAAAACGCAGTAGCCCAGAACACCTGCACGTTTGCTGGCATAAACCTGGTGCTGGGTAAGTTATAAACATGATTATTTTCCATCGACAATTCAGGAAAAGCCTGGTGCTTGAACTTGCACACCCACGGTAGGACAGGATTTGGAGGACTGAAGAGCGGACACTGTCCGGTCCCAACCCTGTCTCTGCTACTTCCGGTTCAGGGTCGCACAGCGCAGAGGGATTGGGCAGAAGCCAATGAAAGCCATGCGAAATCAAGCTAAATTCTAGAAAGCTAAACCCAAAAGGCTTGAGGTCTAAGCGGGGGGGGGGGGGGGGGGGGGGGGGGGAAGGAGATTGTGAGCTGGGCACGCAGATGGGCTCGAGGTTTTTAGCCTGCATGGGATGAGAACACCATGAGAAGCAGACAGGAAGAACTTAGGCAGGTTATTTATACTACTCAAGATGTGCCTGGTTTGTTTTGTTCCTATGAGACAGCCATACATTATATTCATGAGGCAGGCATTGAAAAGGAGATAAAACCCGCAAGTAAAAATCTAATTTCCCCTCTGCGTCAGTGATAGTTAAAGCCAAGACATTTCAAGTAGAAAATTCCTAAGAGGAAAACAAAAGCCAAGAGGAGATGTGTGAATGAATCCAAGAGAGGAAAAAAAAATAGAATAAAAATGACAAAAAGCTATCTAAGAGACTAACAAGTAGGATTCAAGGCGTATGTAAATTGACAGAAAAAAACTGTTATTCAAAATGCCTGCTGACTGGTGTTCCATATTTGGCCCATATGTCTGCACCCTCTGGCCACTGTTGAATGAATCTCACTTGAACTGGCCCAGTCCAATCCTTTCTCCAGAAACTTTAAAGGATTGGCTGAACATAGATTTTGGTTACCCCAAATCCCTTGTTCCAATGTGGAAGCAGTTTCATGAAGTTTTATAGATTTACATAAGTGAAAAAGTACATTAATCAAGACAAATTCCAAATACATTGGTGGTGCACTAACAGGTACAGGGAGACGGGGGAGCTTTTCTACGGGCCCAAGATGTTCTCTGAGCTTTGGGGTTGGTAGAAGCTAAGGGTCTGCTGAGCTCTAAGAGTCCACTATTCTTCTAGTCACAGGGGGTTAGTTCTGATGCAGGGGTGAACAACATGCCGCTGTCCTGAG
The DNA here is from genome assembly GCF_037038515.1 of Microtus pennsylvanicus. Classification (NCBI taxonomy): domain Eukaryota; kingdom Metazoa; phylum Chordata; class Mammalia; order Rodentia; family Cricetidae; genus Microtus; species Microtus pennsylvanicus. The sequence goes on along the minus strand of NC_134595.1, from coordinate 16,435,066 downwards.
GCAAGAACTAGGCTAAGATACAGTAAGTAGCCTTCGAACCTGCAACATAACACCTCTACACAGAACTGGAATTCTAGTCAGTATATCATCTATGAAGATACAGCTTCTTCAAAAAATATCAAATGGAAAAAAAGAAAGCATATGTAACAAATGGAGCTGGCATAACTGGATATCAACATGTAGAATGAATATAGACCCATATCTATTACCATGCCGAAAACTCAAGACCAAATGGATCAAAGACCTCAACATAAAGCCAGCCACACTGAACCTCATAGAAGAGAAAGTGGGAAGTACACTTGAATGCATTGGCACAGGAGACCACTTCCTAAATAAAACTCCAGCTGTCAGACACTGAGAGAAACAATTAATAAATGGGACCTCCTGAAACTGAAAAGCTTCTGTAAAGCAAAGGACATGGTCAACAAGACAAAACGACAGCCTACAGAATGGGAAAAGATTTTCACTAACCTCACATCAGACAGAGGTCTGATCTCCAAAATGCATAAAGAACTCAAGAAATTGGTCACCAAAAGAACATATAATCCAATAAAAAATAATGGAGTACAGATCTAAACAGAGAACTCTCAACAGAGGAATCTAAAATGGCTGAAAGACACTTAAGCAAATGTTCAACATCCTTAGTCATCAGAGAAATGCAAATCAAAACAACTCTGAGATTCCATCTTATACCTATAAAAATGGCCAAGATCAAAAACACTGATGACAACTTATGCTGGAGAGGTTCTGGGGAAAAGGGAACACTTCTACATTGTTGGTGGGAATGCAAGCTGGTACAACCCCTTTTGGATGTCAATGTGGCAATTTCTTAGAAAAATTAAGAAACACCCTTCCTCAAGACCCAGTAATACCACTTTTGGGTATATATCCAAGGATGCTCAATTATGCCACAAGGACATGTGCTCAACTATGTTTATAGCAACTTTGTTTGTCATAGCCAAAACCTGAAAACAACCTAAATGCCCCTCGACGGAAGAATGGATAAAAAAATAATGTGGTACATTTACACAATGGAGTACTACACAGCAGAAAAAATAACGACAGCTTGAATTTTGCAGGCAAATGGGTGGAGCTAGAAAACATTATTTTGAGTGAGGTAACCCAGACACAGAAAGACAATTATCACATGTACTCACTCATAGGTGTTTTTTAAACATAAAGCAAAGAAAACCAACCTACAAACCACAATCCTTGAGAACTAGAAGTGGTTAATAGTCACAGTAAATCTCTTTCTAAAAAGGCAGGGGGGAATATGATATGGAAAAGAATACTTTACATTGGTATGGACTTTGGTTCATTGATACAAATTTAAGGTCAATTTTGTTATATGTATATTTCTACTCTTGTTTAAGGTATTATGTTTATATAGCTCATTTAAAAATATAATGTATAATTAAAATTACATATTAATAGATAGCCATCTATAATAGTCAAACTTATAGTCATGATTGTTAGGTTGTCTAGATATAAAGAGATATATCTCAGATAGATAAATATTCTTCAAACCTTTCAAAGACCTATAGAATATGGCATTTAAAATGTTTTAAGAACTTAGACTTTTCTCAACAATGAGACATATCTGCTTCGAGCAGCATCAATTACTTCAAGAGGAAGATGGGCATCAAAGAGGCACCTTATGGAGTTTATTAGCCATTTGGTCAAGAAACTGCTCTTGCCTGGACTTTTTGATGTTTTGTTGTGTGAACTGGATATTCAGGATCCATAGAAAAATGACTGCTGAACTTTCCTAAAGGTAAGATGGTCTGATGGACATTTTCATGAAGCAGGAACCCTGAAGGACCATCTCTGGGAAGAAGAAACTATAAACATGGAGACCATGCTCAGTCTGTATAGCATGAGGCTCTTAATCTCAGGGTCATGAAAGAGGTCTGCCCCTTGCTACAGCCATGATGCATGTAGGTGCAGCAGGATCTCTGGGACAGATTAATTAACTTGAAGAAGATAAATAAGTAGTCGAGTCAGTGATATGGGGTGCACAGCAGTGTGAACACAGTGCTCCCCTGAATTGGTCAAGCTTGACTCACTGATCTTGGTCTGGGCTTCTGAGGTCAGACACTGGAAATACCTTCTGTCACACTTAACTTGTGTGAGTGACTGCAGCATCTTCACACTGTGCGTGTCCAACGGGCTTTACAGTACGAAACCAGAACAAGAAGGACTCGCCTTTCATATCACTTGTGATCTGATATGGTCTCTAATTCCATTTTGACATGTCTTTAGATTTTGAATTCACAATGCAGTCTTAGTAAACACTTTGACAGTGTAGGTCCTCCAACATAATAGTTACTAGTAAATGGAATTCTAAGCCAACATGGGAAGGAAAGGTTGTTAATACAAACTGAATTTTTAGCAAAAGACATTTAGAAGAATATTCAGAATGCTTTCCTTTCCAAATGTTTGCTCTTGAACTTACAAACTTTCTCTTCTGAGTTTAGTAACAGTACAGGACTCTCAAGGTTGTTCTTCTGAAGCGCAGTTTAAAACACCCAAACTTCTGAAGTTTAATATCATCTATCCTCAGATGTTACTATTGATCTCAAAGAGATTTAGTTAAATGGGTAACTGTATTTGAATTCATTAACTGTATTTAAATAACAAAGACAAACTTTGCTTGAAATGTTTTGCTTAAGAAAGGACGGACCTTCAGGGAAAAGTAGAAGAATCAGGGATAGGGAAGGAATTGAGGGGAGGAAATAAGGGGTAGGCTGGATCTAAATATATTATATACATGTATAAATAGTAATATATTTCATTCAACAAGAAAAGACACCCACGTACTTCATCCTTTTCATTTCTCCCATTATTCACTGAAAGCAAAATGACGAGACTGACAGATTCGTACGTGAATGATTTTCCAAAACTACTGATACACATATCCACAGGACAGAGAACCCAGAAATACCTTCGTGTGCTTACAGTCAAATGATTTTTCACAAAGATACCAAGAACATATATTGAAGAAATGACAGATTCTCCATAAATAGTACTGGGAAAACTGGACACCCATATGCCAAAGACAAAAGTTGACTGCAAACACAGAACTAAAATCAAAATAGATCAAAGAACTAAATGCAGTACTTTGTGAGATACTGGGAGAAAATATGGAGGAAACACTGGTACACACAAAGACTTTTTGGATGACATCCCCAAAACACAGACAACAAAAGCAATAGAGATGAAATGATTACAAATTGACACAACAAAGAAAAGAATTAGAAGCTGGAAATAGAGCCAGGAGACAGGGATAAGAGATTTGCAAAAGAGACATTTGACCAGGGCAGATATGTGCAATGTGTACAGCTCAACAATAGTAAAACTAGGCAACGTAACAACAAGATGGAGAGATGATCTGGATAGATATTCATTTTTTAAGAAAGGAAGAAACATAAATAGCCAACAAATTTGAAGAAAGGATTCTTATCATCAGTAATAATCAGGGAAATAGAAATCCCAACCATAATAATATGCCACTTTACCCTGACAGGATGGGAATGTTTGTAGGCAAAAAATATCAGTGAAATATGAAGAAAAGTAAACTGTTTTCACTGTGGGTGAATGTAGAAACTGGAATAGTCATTATTGAAAGAGTGTCAATATTCTTAGAAACAAAGAAATAAGAGAGAACTAAGCTAAAAATAGAACTATCAGCCCAGCAGTTCCAGGAGCCAAAGGAAGACCCACTTTAGAATAAATGAATAAAGAAAATATGATATAAGCACACATTGGAATGTTAGTCTGCCATAAAAAGAATAAAACCTCTCGTTTTCAGCAACACAATGTAGCTAAGGGACATTGTGCTAATTGGAGTAATATTTTATACTTTATAAATATTCTTTGAAGTATCTTTTCAGTTATATTTAGAAGCTAACATAGTTTGTCTCCTTGAATTTGAGAGTGATCATCAAGTCTATAATGGGGGAAAGGAAGGGAATAGAAAAAGATACTATCAGGTACCAATCAACAAAGAGATGGGAATAAATTCTACTGCATTACAGAATAGTAAGGTAAGTATAGCTTTAAAAATTATGTACCTCAGAAATATCATGAAGGATTCAAGGGCTAACTGTACAAAGAAATGATGAGTGTTCAGATTTGAACATTACATGCGCTTCATAAGTATAAAGCTATCACAATATACAATAGGTATAAAATATCAATTAAAGCAAAATTTAAATATTAAATACATGTGACTTTTCCCTTGCGCATGAGGTAATCTGATGCCACAAGGAACCATCTGATGAAATCAGGAATATCACTTCTCAGAAATAAACTCACAGAAGCATAATGGAAATAACAGCCAAGGAGAAAATGGAATAAGACAAGGAGCTTTCTCATTTTCTTTCCATCAGAAGGCATTATGCTGGAGAACACTAAAATTTAGACCATTCAAGTAGAAAATTAGGTGTTAGGAACGGGGGATAAGTCAGAGTATACTATTTGTCGGTAATGCATATAAACATCCCTTTTCTATATATTTGAATGTGTAAGAACCCAGAAAAAAATGGCTGTAAGAGGTAAATATTCTCTACTAATTCAACTGGTTCAAAGCCCAAAAGTGAATGTATTGTTCTGTCAAGTAATCACTGAATCCTCTGGAAAGAAAAGAAAGATGAACTGGGATTGTAGAACATTGCTAGGAGCTTTGTTACAGAGACATTAATGTTGCAAACAACCTAGAAACACATTTACAAAGGCAGGAGTTCAACTGATAGAAAGTGGCAAAACTGTTGTAATCAAGACAAACATTTATTTTTAGATAGAAGACCCAAGCTATGCCTTCTAGGTCAGAGTGTCTGTGCAGGAGGTCCACACTCTGTTTTCTTGCCACTTTGCTGTCCTCAACACACATCTTCCGTTCTGTGGCTCAAGGCATCTGCTCTAGCTGCCAGTGGTCACACCCTAATTCCCACTTGAAGGAAGCGACAAAATTAAATGATAACAAAACTTCTCCTAACATGGCACTTCCAGAGATCACATCCACAGTCACATTAACAGCAAAGAGATCTGAGCGATGTGTGCTTTAACGCTTCACTGTGTATCCTACAAAAAATTCTATTAATGTGAGCAAATGGGAAAACAGATCTAGGTGAGGAGCCATTGATGGAGGAAGGTCATTGGTTAAATAAAGAAACTGCCTTGGCCCTGATAGGTTAAAATTTAGATAGGTGGAGTAAACAGAACAGAATGCTGGGAGGAAGAGGAAGTGAGCTCAGATGCCATGCAGCTCTCTCCAGGGCAAACACGATGCAGCCAGCCACCAGGTCAGACATGCTGAATCTTTCCTGGTAAGCACACCTCATGGTGCTACATAGATTATTAGAAATGGGTTAAGAGGCTGAAACTAATGGGCCAGGCAGTGTTTAAAAGAATATAATTTGTGTGTTGTTATTTCGGGGTATAAGCTAGCCAAGCGGCCAGGAGCCGGGCTGTGGGAAGAGGCCTGCACTTCCCACAACAAGCCATTAGCAAAAATTGAGTAGGAGATCCTGCCAGTTGTCACCAGCATGATCTGTTCTCAGATTATCGTTTTTGCTTTGTAAGGCTACTTTCCAATTGTATCACCATCAAGGTAAATGTTAGACCATGGAGAGAAAGCATATACTTCATTACCCTAGCACGCTTCTGTAATCTTGACGATGTCAGTTTGGAAAGAGTGAAAGGGGAAAACTGGAACACAATGTGCTTGCTTCTACAGCTGAAAAGTTTAATGATTTTCTGAATGTGTTGGGGATATGGATTTGTGAGAAGAGGAGACTACAAGAGAGTATCTCAGATCTGGAGAAAAGCTAAAGAACAGCCTTTTCAAATTGAATCCAATAAGTACAATTAGTATTGAGCACTTATTGAGACCTTAAGTTATCTGAAGTTAATTCTGGTCACCAATAAACTAGACATGCATGAGATGTATAAATAACAAGTTAGTGAGATACATATTAAGTTAGAAACATCAAGTTTCTTGTGAACCTCCTTTAAATATGACAAAATAATTTTATTTTTTTTCTTACAACTATTTCCAATATCTTCTGTTATTATATGCACTTCATTTATTTGGCCATTCCTATATTAAGCACTGGGAAACTTGCACTTTTAAATGTAATCATATTCATACAAATGACTTTTTTTCTGCTGGCTGGGTTTCTAAGAGTAAAAAAATTACTAAGTCAGCATCACTCGGGCCTACTGTTTCTGTTTCCAATGTCTTTGATGGTTAAGATACACGGATCAGTTTTACTTACTTATCTGATATATATATATGTATATATATATATATATACATATATATATATATACTGACTATTTCACTATGAGGTTTTGATAGATAATAACTTTTCCTGCCTCCCCTCATTTTTATACAGATTAGTATGATTTTAGAACAAAACCAGAACCACAACAACTGAAAAATTTAAATAAACATAGGAAAGAGTCACTTCTTGTGATTGTAAAGTCTTAGCAATATCTCTCTTTCCTAGACTGCACTTGCATTCACTTCAGAAACATCCCAATAATTTTAAAATGGAAAAATTCTATTCTGTCTCAATTTAAAAGCAAAAAACTAAAAGTAAATAAAATAGCCATTATTAAAGGTTTTTGCTCATGCATTTCATGAATCTGGTAGCAATTTAAATTATATGAAAATATAGAAAATGTTTATTTCCAATAAAATATGTATAGTTCATAACTTTTTGCAATACATGAAACTAATTGGACAATATTAATCTTTCACATTTTTATCTCCAGTTACAAAGCTATGGGGTTTTTTATAATTTCACAATTTTTTAATTATTCTTTTCTCATCCATCACATCCTGACTGAAGTTTTCCCTCCCTCCTCTGCTCCTAGTCCCTTCCCCATACCTCCTCCCCCAACATCCAGTCCTTCTCCACTTCCCTTCAGAAAAAGGCAGGCCTCCAGGGGATATCGGCCAAACATGGCATTTCAAGATGTAATAATAATAATAATAATAATAATAATAATAATAGGTATCTCTCCATCTAATCTACATAGGAAGTAGAGAAATACAAGATCTCCTGAGTAAATTTGAAGCATGAAGATCATGGGAAAGAGTTGAAAGGGAGTGGGGAGAAAGAAAGGGGAGCAGAGAAAAGAATACAGCTCAATAAAAACAATTTTAAAAAATTAAAAAAAAATAGATCCCTCCCAATGTATTAAGGCTAGATGAGGCAGCCCAGTAGGAGGAAAAGGGTCTCAAAAGCAGGCAAAAGAGTCAGAGACAGCCCCTGCTCCCACGGTTAGGAGTCTCACAAGACGACCAAGCTTCATGTTCATAAATATCACTCCTGACACCGCCTGGAGCATCAGGAACCAGAGAATGATGGCCCAGAGACCTGGGATAGAACCAAACAGGACCAGAAAAGAAAAAAACGGGGGACAAATTTCACAGTTTTTTAAACTTTCAAAATTATCTATAATGAATTAGAGCCCCAACATAAAACAGCATAAAATCTCAAACTTACCTTGGTTTGTGACCTTTCTTTCTGTTTGCACTTTCAGAATTAGATTTCAAGAGTTCTTCATGATAAGTGGAAGATATTACTCCAAACTTATTGATCACAGGTGACTTGTGAACAGGCATAGTTACAGATCAGAAACCTGGAGAAAAATTGCAAATTCTCAGTTAAAATACAATATAATACAAATTAACAAATCATGTGCAAAACTTATACAATGTATCAAGAAGGAAACCAGGCATACTGGGGGATGATTTAAACTGAACAAAGGAATCAAATCTAACACGCCCAAACCCAATGTTTTCTATTACGTCACTGTGCAAGCTTATCCATTTACATGATTCGTGTCTATTATAATGGAAGTCTTCTTTGCAAAACCACTTCTGGAACAGCACAGCTGGCTAGGCAAGTGGGCTACCCAAGGCCAGTGGGTTTGCGTCACTGCTCTGTGCTGGATTCTCTGTGTAAGCAGGGAGAGCAGCTCTGTCCTGGGTCTAAGAAGGGAGCGGCATGGAATACATCAGTTGTTCACAACAGGGACTAGCATATAGCAGGGTTTTCGCTAAATGCTGGTGACTGTTCGTGAAACATCGTGCTTACTGGGGTTTTTTGAGACAATGTGTTAGCATCTGTTTATATTTCCTGCTTTTTGATCCTTGGGGTTATGCTTTCTCATCTATCCCTACTACCCATCTTTTGCTTCCTTTTGATAAATACCTGAGCGTATTTTTATGAATGTATAAACAAATTGGGGACACTATTTATGTTTAGTGGAACATCTAATGCAAAAATGAGAGTAAAGAAATAGGTCAATCACATTTATACTGAACTATTTTTCATTTCTAAGATAACTTCTAAGACAAATTCAAAAGCTAATCCTTCATATCATTTAATAATTTGACAGAAAACAAAGTACATGAAAATAGAGTAACTGAAGGCATTCTTTCTAAAACCGTGGTCAGTTATAAACAAGAGGATGTTCTTAGGTCTAACAAAAACAGAGTGGACAGTCTAATAAAAGCTGCAAAGTCTCAGGACCAGACTGGAAGAGAGTCACAGAACAAGGGACTGTAGGAGAGAGGAGTTTAATTAAAACTGTGTCCTTTGGCTGAGGAGTGCAACCTGCTTGAGGCTGCTCTCAAAGAAGCCTGCAGACTAGGCTTCACTTGCCTCCAGCTCCGGTCCCATCATCTGCTTGTGCTTCTGGTTAGCCAAGCCAAATTGGAGCAGAAGGCAAGGCACAGGATGGAGACGAATGGGAAGCAGCACTGGGGGGTGATGAGACAGTATCTGGCACAAAATGACTGACAAACATGAACTGAGGTCTTCTATTGCTATCGCTATATGGCAAGGCTTGCTTCTAACCATCCTAAGTCAGCAGACTTGCGGAGCAACTTGGGGTGATGTCATCAAGAATGAGGTTCAGTTTAGTGTAGAATACAAGCTACTCCAAGCAGAATTCATGTGTTTGGAGTATATTCTATTTAACAGCTACCAATATTAAAATTAAGCATTTCCACCTTAAAAGACACCCAGTAAAAAAAATTCAAATTCATATCAACCCGAATATGATTTTCACAGACAGCCCACAAGCGGAAATAAGCAGCTGAGTTCATCTGATAAATCTAATAAATGCTGCAGAGTTGACAAGGTTTTGATGTGATACAAAATTATTGAGATGATACATTCAAGTAACCTACATAACGATTATCTCCCAAAGAAGGCAGAGCACACCCCCTCCTGCCCCAGAAGCTCATGAGTTAGCCCATTGGTGGAATATTGAAAATACCCGAAACACAGCTGAGATGCTCAAGCTAAAATATGCTGTATTCAGGTTCATTAACAGATGGACAGAAAAAGGTACAGGGAGAAAAGGTGTTCGAAGGGTGGGGTCTCTGGGACTGCATTTTAGGTTTATTGTCTCAGCTTCGCACAGTGTTAATTGTGGTTTTAAGGTTTCAGGAAGCTAGTGCCTAGTTGGTTTACAGCGTGGAAACAACTGTTCTACGATCCTTACATTGTGTCAGATGCCTCCGGAAAAGAGCAGAAGAGAAACATCACATTTCTGTTGAAAATTTGCAAATGCAACTGACCCTTGGTAATTCTGGAAACTGGATCCATCAGGCACCGGTTTATAAACTAGGTAAGCAATGTCGGCCTCTTTTTTAAGTGTTTCTTATCAAATTCTCAGTACAGCTACAAATGTGAAGGCATCAGTAGAAGAATGACGAGTGTTTCTGTTCTTGTGTTTTCAACAGGACACTGTTGCATGGCGTGGTATTTTGAGATTAGTTTTTCTTTCTAAGTTTTTTCAAGTAAACTACCTTTTAATACTTTCAATGATTTTTAACTTACATAAACCCTTGTTCTCGTTTTGGCATAACCAGCAAAGCAAAATTTAAATATGATTTTAATAAATCTGTTCTCGTTTACTCATGACAAATAGACCTCACAGGACTATTTTTGTCAAGAAAACACAAAGCATTTGGGACCATGGCAAAAGTCATGTATCAAATGTGTTAGCGTGTTTTCAAATCAGAACAATTTTTTTTTCCTTTTCAAACTTTGATTTTTAAGAGAATAGGGTCTTTTATACTGCAGGCTGGACTTTAAATTCATTATGTAGTTGAGTTTGACCTTGAACTTTGGATCAGTGTGTCACCAGCCTGACTTCTGGCACTGGGGATGGATGAACCCATGCTTTGTGCCCACTAAGTAGCACGCTACCAACGTCTGTCTTGTATCATATCGAGTTGGATGTTTCTAAACTACCAAAACAAAAGTCTGTTCTTTTTGAATACATGCTGTGTAAAGAAGAAATAAATATACTCCTTAAATGCCACCTACATTTAAAAAAAAAAAAACAAAAGTTCAAAGTTGAGCGAATTTTGAAAGGAAGCATTAAGCTTAAAAGTCAGCAGGGGCCTTGAATTGTCGCCGTATCTCTTAAGGTGGCCCTGTTACTCAGCCTCTTAAAAGGCACTTGGTTTTGAAAGCAACCATGAAGGACTACACCAAAGCTGTTTCCGTGTAAAAGGTTGATTCTGCAACAGACATAAACTCACAAAATGCCTTCCAAATAGTACCATGTTCTGATGTGTTTAGCATTGCTTGACAATATAAGAACATGGTCATAGAAGAAATAAATCCAGTAAATGTCTTCATTGCAGCTTGATAAATGCACAGTATTGCTTACACTGGCAATTGTTGTACTACTTTGTAATTTGAACAGAATAGCTAGTTAAAGGTAGAATTATTGGGGCCAGTGAGATTGCTCAGAAGGTAGAGGGACTTGCTGCAGAACCTGAAGACCTGAGTTGGATCCTCAGGTCCTCCATGGTAGAAAGAGAGAATCAATTCTTGAAAGTTTTCCTCTGACTTCCACATGCATGCAACAGTGCACATGTGAGACACACACACACAAACACAAACACACACACACACACACACACGGCACCATTCTAGAAAGGGGCAGAAAAGTGAGGCAGGTTAAAGTCTCATGTAACAGCCAACTTTATTCAGAACATCAGACTGTTTATACTCTGAGAGTTAAGGAGAGTCATATCTAAAATCTAAAATAATAATATCTATTCTCACCACTACTAACATCCAGATAGAAACTATGTTCTTTGAGGATACTAGACAGCATTCATCAACAAAAAGAATTTCCCCAAATGGAAGGAGGTATTCTTTTAATATAACCCTCTGTACAGTAAAAAGAAAAGTCGGGGGAATAAAGTGTACAATCACAAGGAGAAGCCACACGTGGCAGACAAGTAGGCTGCACGGAGCAAAACCATGTTTTTCCATAGAAGCACATAAACAATTATAGTAGCCAGTTGTAATGAATGATCTGAAGTAAAGTCCCAGCACTACCCCTAAGAGGAGCGTGAGAGCATAAGCTAGAACAACGCCTTGTTTCCGAAGAAACTCAAGTCACAAGGCTCTATCCTGTCTTGTTTTCTTAGAGGTTTTCCTCACAAGCACTCAGAATTCTCCTTGTACAACTTTTGGACCACATTCTAACAATAAATAAATATACAAATCTATTAAAAAAAATCAGTGGTGGCACACGCCTTTAATCCCAGCACTCGGGAGGCAGAGGTAGATGGATCTCTGTGAGTTCGAGGTCAGCCTGGTCTACAAGAGCTAGTTCCAGGGCAGACTCCAAAGCTACAGAGAAACCATGTCTCGAAAAACCAATAATAATAATAATAATTGTGTGCAAGTAAAATTAGCAGTGAACTACCTAACACTAAGAGAGATAGCATTTTTTTCTAGAGAAACTGTTAAAAGTAAGACACCAGGGACTGGAGAGATGGCTCAGTGGTTAAGAGCATTGCCTGCTCTTCCAAAGGTCCTGAGTTCAATTCCCAGCAACCACATGGTGGCTCACAACCATCTGTAAAGAGGTCTGGCGCCCTCTTCTGGCCTTCAGGCATACACACAGACAGAATATTGTATACATAATAAATAAATAAATAAATAAATAAATGTAAGACACCAGCAATGACAAACTGTGATCTAGGAATGAGAGTCTGTCAGAGATGGGAAATAATTCAGACAAGCAAAGAACTGAACAAACATCTTTTAAAACTGAATCCAGGTGACTTTAGTCCCACAGTTTGATTTCTGGCCTTGGCCAACCACGTGGCTGGCTTTGGATTGCATTCCTCACCAAATGCACCATCCGGGCGAGGCTGTGGCTCATCTGCCGTCTTCTCGCCCAGCTCTACTGAGGTATAATTGACAAAGCTGTGTGTATTTAGGGAATAGATCGAGATGTTGGGAGTAAGTGCTGTAGAAAGATGACCATGTTAACAAAACTATGTATCCCCTCACATACAGATTGCTTACTTGTGTGGTGAATACATTTAACAATTACCTGTAGCACAAATAATAAACCCAGAGACAGATATTGGGGTTCAAGCTGAATGATCAGAGAAGCAAAGCAGCCAACCACTAGAGAGCTCTGACCTCTACAAAATCTTCACACTGAAAAGAGAGCGAGTTCCTGTCTCATCCCGAGCCTTATATTCCTCTCCAGTGCTGGGATTAAAGGTGTGCACCGCCACCGCCCAGCTTCTGTGACTGACTAGTGTGACTTCTGTATGGCTGGCTAGTGTGACTAGCTTTGCACTCTGATCTTCAGGCAAGCTTTATTTGTTAGATCATAAACAAAACGCCACCATAATTACCTTAGCACTTTTCATGTATGCATTGCTAACTATGGTCTCCATGTTGTACAATAAACCTGTGCAGGGAGCCGGACAGAATCGCCATTACAAGATGGTGTTAACATCCTGTCCCGTTGGAAATAAACAACTCCATATATGGCTATGCCTTTGGGAGCTACGTGTCCTCTGTTTCCCCGCACGTGCGGTGTTTTAGAGCCCTTTGGCCTATCCCGATGCAGTCTAGTGTCAGCTGATGGTGGCAGCCAATCACAGGGCGACCCGTGTGCCTACTCCCTATATAAGCAGCTACTTTAGTGCTGGGGGGGGGGGGGGGGGGGGGGGGGCTCTCATCCTGCTCTCCCTCAACCAAGAGGCACTCCATTAAAGTGTGATCTGAGAAGAATCCTCGTGTGGTGGTTGTTCTTCCTCACTGGTCGAGAAGTTCGCCGCAAACCTGCGGATCTCTCCTCCAATGGAAATGCATGCCTTTGGTTAAGGGTTCCATGTCTACCCTCGACCACAGCCTCAGTGAGCGTCATCCTTCTCTCTGCATTTTGAGCTTGATGTTTTGAATCTACCCACGAATAAGACCACGCAGTATTTATCTTTTTGTGTCTGGCTTATTTCACTTAACAAAACATCTTTCAGTTCCAACCATTTTGGCACAAATAAGTGCTTTTTTTTTCAGGCTGATTTATTATTCACACATATATGCTGTATTTCCTTTCTCTGCTGATTCATCAACAGACGTTTGTGCTGACTACGTATCCCGACTCTTAGGCTGCAATGAACACCATTTCCATCTCCTTTGACTATATCAGAAAAGTGTATTTATTCCTTCCATAGTAACCTCTTATTGTTTCTGTATCTAAATTTATAACTTTTAAAACACTGAACAAGGAACATATCCAAGCTCACCTACATTTATGATATACAGAATGGATATTGTCATACATCTATGATTTCTGGCAATTTGGCTGTGTGGTGATAGCAAACTAAAACAGAAATATATTGCCTATCAAAATAATATTCAAGCATAGAGATTTATAGATACAGAATCAATGTATTTCTTAGATATTAATTTTAGTTTTTATATAATTTAATAAGAGAACTTATAGGAACTCACTACTATTGAAATATTGAAAATGTGGCATTAGTGTTAGATAAAAGTTAAAGTTAATGTTCAAAAATGATTTTAAATTTAAATTTCTGTTATGCCTGTCATGATTCATATTTGAAACTCATTTTTACAATGATTGTTATTAAAACAAAATGTGTAAATAACAATATACTAACTTAGTTCATGCAAAAAATAGTAAGAAATTAAGAAACTTTTATGTTTTTTTTTTTTCTGAGACAGAGTCTCTCTGTGAATCTCTGGCTGTCCTGGAACTCACTCTGTGGACAATGCTGACCTCGAACTCACAGAGATAGTGCTGGGATTAGAAGCATACACCAAGACCACCCAGTGAAATTAAGAATCTTTAAGAAAGCCAGGCGATGGTGGCGCACGCCTTTAATCCCAGCACTCGGGAGGCAGAGGCAGGCGGATCTCTGTGAGTTCGAGACCAGCCTGGTCTACAGAGCTAGTTCCAGGACAGGCTCCAAAGCCACAGAGAAACCCTGTCTTGAAAAACCAAAAAAAAAAAAGAATTTTTAAGATATGTAATAAAATATAAGAGCATTATGTCTATTACTTGTCAAAATCATTTATCACGAGCTATTGTGGGTCATGATGTAATTAAAGCCTAAAGCAATTGAAAATTCAGATGTCAACCCACCAGAGAAATTATTCTCAGATGGAGAAACCCTGTATAGCAAGGCTTGCAGGACCACTGACTCTAAAAACCGGTTGTCTGTGTCTGTAATTTCTCCCATGAGTCTCTTTTCTTCCCTAAGAATAGTTTTAAGTGTTTCCAAACTGTTTGTGTGTTTATCTTGTTAAAATATCCCATCTATTGGGCACACGTATATCTGTGGATAGTCAAGAAGATGATTTTTCTCTACACCGTGTTCTCCACAGTATGGTAAGAAACTTAGAAGCCTGTTCTCTATCATTAGCCTTACTGACAGAGTAAGTTGGCCAGACATGATGTGTCCTTCTGGACAGATCACAAACGGAACTTTCACAGATTTTACTTAATAAATGCCAGGTGTCTGACCTGGTAGGATCAAAGCCCTTCAAAGGATTAAGGGCAGATTAGCACAATATTGCAGGTATCTGGCCTTGTTATATCATATTCCTTCAAGAGATCAATGGCACCTAAGTGCTAAGCTTCCTTCACTGGCACCTCCCTGCTCTGACTCAAAATAGCAATTAACACTTTGTACCAGCTTTTGATGCAATATTTTTGATTCAGTAAACCAACTGTTTGTGTTTAGGGCCTGAGATTCAGGTGATAAGAAAGGCTGCTGACTAACCATGTCAGATATTAATAATCACACTTAAGACATGTAAAACAGTACACGTAGTCTTTATCTCTTCCTTAGATTTTTCATTGGTTTAGTTTCTTTCCTTTGTAACCTTTGTAGCTGTCCCTTTAAGAGACAAGCTAACTTTTACAACCCGCAGCTGCTGCCAGTCACCAATTAAGCTGACCAAGTCTTTGCCATGCTTGTCTTCTCATGAAGAGTAGGATCTAAAAGTCACTGCCATACTTAGGGTCGTATATGTTTTCTTCTGCATATAAACTAAGTGATGAAACGTATGCCCCCAATCACTTTTTTAAATGCATATTTAAACAATAATTTCATCAAGCACATTAATACTAAAATGAACACACTGGCATTATCCTAGTTCCCATATGAAGAGCAGGGTCCTGCAAAGGCCACAGGAGTGTAGGGAAAGATGAAAGAGAGAAAACAGATTCACCTGGAGAGTTTTCAAAATCAACTCAGCTGATGTGCTTTTCCTCAAAGGTTGAAGGGTAAAGGACGAACCTAGAAAGAGGGGTAGGGAGAAAAGAGGTAAGGAAAGCAGCAAGAGGGAATGGGGGTGGAGAGCAGGGGTAGCTTCAAACTATCAAATTCTGGCCTCACCTCCTAGCTCCTGCAGGAAAATGGCAGAAACCAGGAAGGGTGTGCAACAGCTTATCAGGGTAAAGGATGACAGAATGCTGTCCCTCATTGACTGAAAAAGGCTTCTCATCTGGCAGTTTTTCAAGCATGGGAAATTAAAGATTGGATTCAGTGATTCCTATAAAGACTGGAGACCTGGAAGGAGTGTAAAGGACCCACATCTTACATCTCTGTCTCCTGTGCTGTCCTCAGTAAGAGGATCGGGAAAGCAGTCAGATGCCAAGGAGCCTGGGGACCTGGCTCCTGTACTCCTCTTTCCAACTGTCATCAAAGTTTCATTTTACTTATAAAATGGATGATAATATCTAACGAGAGTTATATGTAGATTCAATAAGGTGAAATACTTGGAATGTATTACACATGTATGTATGTGTATTTCTATGTATGCATGTATGTGTACATGTTATGTATATATGCATATGTGTGTATGAATATTTGTATGTGTGTACATATGTATGTATGTATGCATGAAAGGTACAACAGACAACCAGAACAGGTGAGAGGAAATCATCCACAAAAGTGTAGACAACATTTTGAACAGCATGGTACACTTAAAATGGGACTATTATAGAATACATTTAACCATGAGAGGGTATACATTCTCTCTGAGTACAGTTTCTAAAACACTGATCCCATTTTATTCCACAGTGAAGGCTTTGACAACTGCACAGTAGCGAATCTGTAGAGTAATTAGGTTCCTTGACATCAAAATACAACTAAATTATAAATAGTCCAAAAAAATTAATTAGTCCTCCATGTATAGGGAAATAAAAATTATAAATCATATGTAGACCAAAAATTAAATACTAGCAAGACTTCTAGAATACTTAGACCTAAATAGCAAAATCATCACATGTAACACATTGATGTGTGGCAAATAGCACTCCAGGAGAAGTATCAGAAAAGTCAGATAAGATTATGGAGTATGGCTAAAGGGAAAGGGCTGGAGAGATTGTCGGACTAGTTTGTCTGTACTCGGAGGGAGACATGTGGAATGAGAAAATGCAGGTAGCAGAGACACAAAAGAAACAGACATAGGATAGATTCGGGAAGACTGCCAGTGAACACTGCAGCCTCGAATTTATTTTTCATAGTCCTTTTATACTCCAAGCCAAAGGGGAGGGGGAAAAGACTTTTCATCATGATACAAGGAGCAAACAAGAGTTCCAAACATTGAGGAGCAAAACATTCAGTAGCTACACCTTAGGCCAAAACATCTTGTTGTTTGACCTTGAAGGAGCAACAATAGGCTCGAACTCTCTGACCTTATGTCAAGATGGAGCAGCGCCACTGTTATGGGCTGCCATAAGAGATTGCTCAGAGGTTAAGAGCACTGCCTGCTCTTCCAAAGGTCCTGAGTTCAATTCCCAGCAACCACATGGTGGCTCACAACCATCCATAGTGGAATCTGATGCCCTCTTCTGGCATAAAGTCATACATGCAGATAGAGAACTCACATACATAAAACAAATAAATCTTTTTTTACGCTGACGAGGGAGGGGGACTTGATTGGGGGAGAGGGAGGGAAATGGGAGGCGGTGGCGGGGAAGAGACAGAAATCTTTAATAAATAAATAAATTTAAAAAAAAGAAAAAAGAAAAATATATTTAAAAAAATAAAGGATGAAAATAGCAAAAAAAGTAGAGATTGAGAGAATTTTAAACAACAAACAACAAAATGACACATTAAAAAAATTTTAGAGAGAATTTTTTAAAAGCCAAGACACTCAAAATAATATTCTTTAGGAAAATTAAGACTTAAACTATAGCTGGAATTCTTTTTCTAACTACAACAGCTAACTGTAAAGACAGCGCCACCTAGCTGTAAAGACAGTGCCACCTAACACATGTTGCGAGGTGTGGAACAACGGAACTTTCCTACAGCTTGCGGATGAGGGTGGAAATAAGCTTTAAATTCTTAGGAAACTGACTTGTGTGACATGACACCATGATCCAGAAAACTCATCTCAAAAGAAATGAAAACCTTGTCACAAAAGCATTGAACAACAGCGTGCGTAGCAGGGCGATTCGTCACAGGTCGTCAGGCGAATGAAGAAAGAACTGGTCTAGATAACGGCGTTGTCCTCACTGGTAATAAACTCCTGCTGCATGAGCAGCGAAGCGTGGATCTCACAAGCACTGCGCTGACAGACGCCCAACGTGACGGTTTACCACTGCCCTGGTTCCTTTCTAGCGAGGTGACAAAAACACCCTGCAAAAGCTTCTAGGGGCCAAGGGCTCACAGTTCCAGGTTACTGCCCATCGCTGTTGTGAGACCCAAAACCCCTCTGTGAAAACAGATTCAGGAAACTGGTAAACACCAGAAGTTTTGGTTTGACCATTCTGGAGAAGTGGGCATCAGCCAGTGGAGAAGTGGGCATCAGCCGAGACGAAAGGCAAAACTGGTAGATATGGCCATTTGGTGTAAAATGGTTGCTGGTGTCAGCACTCGCCTAGCAGAGCCCCTTCCCAAATGTCCCACCCTCCTGGGGCTCCAGGCCCCTCCCTTTTCTGAGATGAAGGTGCAGACTGACAAATGGTGTGGCCGTGACCCAGGCATGCGGAGTGCCTCTTGAGCACTGTGCTGATGGTGGCATTAATAGCCACCATCTTCTCCCCTGGAGCAGGGGAGACCTAATATAGTAGGAACCAAAGATCCGACAGGGGCTTGAAGTGTGCACGGTAGACATAAAGGAAGTACAAAACAATATGTGCCGGACACACAAGTCCGCCAACTGTGCTCTATAACTCACACACGCATTTAATTTTATAAAATAAGCAATTTTCCAGGCATAGTAAGTATAAACACAATTAATATGAAATAGCAATATTCGTATTATTGAAATAAATGTTTTAAATAAAGATGATTTAGGAAGACTTGGATGATATGGATAAAAAAATGATTAAAATTTAAACAGCAACTTCTTACATTTATGCCCTATCAATCACTTATTAACTCATTCACACAAATGCATTATGAACTGATAGCGAGATGATAAAATCTTGCGCTGACATACTTACTTAATATCTTAAATTGCTTCTCCTCACCATAGGAAGCCGTTTAGCTTTATGCAAGCTGCTCATGAGATAGATGGCTTACGAATGAACTGCAGGAATGAATGTAATTGTCCATGAACTCTTATATAGGGCATGTGTTGCATGACAGTATATTTTATTTATTTTCAATGATCAGTATACAATATGAAATAAAGGAAGATGCATATGTAAACCAGAAATAAACATTACCTTTAATAACAGTATATTCAGCACTACCAAGAAGCGTCTGTGTTGTTTACTTTAAGAAGTTGTCGTTAGGAAAGTCCATTTGGTGGACAAAGTAAAATTGCTAATGATGTTTGAGATTCCTACGTTTAAGAGAAGCAAAGATGATTAAAATACGGCACCTTCCCCTAACAAATTATAAGCTAGTGCAAAGGACAGGCCTGTACGGCAATGTGGCCACACTTGACAATGCTGACTCCATGATCATACTGCATACTAAGGGGAAAACTGACCAAGAAAATAAAAAAAAAGTCACCACTACATGTTGCAAATGTACACGAACAACTAGAGAGTTGCCTATTTTGAATTCTTCCTTATGCCTTTCTCTTAGATTATTTATCTGGTTTTGGTACTGAATTCTATAAATGTAAATATTATTTTATGAACAAAATATCTAGAATGTGGAATAAAACTGATAACTCTGTCTGCAGCTACCTGGTATTCATGGAGGCCTTTTAGCAATCCTCACTTTTGTTATTTGGCCAAGCCTAAAAGGGTCTTAAAGGCATTCCTTAAAAAGCAGAGGAGCCACTGGAGAAAAGAGATTGATCAAAGAAATGACGATGAAAGAGGCCCTAAACTGAAGACACACAAAGTCTGGGCTTGAAAAGATCAAGTATAAAAGGCAAGCTACAAAGAATGAGTGCAAATGACCAATGAACAATTGGAATAATACAACCGTCCAAATAGAGAAATGGCTGGATTGTGGTGCTCTATGAAGCCATGACTATTAGGACGCTGGCTATAGAAATGGAAGAAGCTGCATGTGGTAGAATATCTGAATGTCTTTGTGAGAAAAAAAAAGTCTGACTGCCAAGGCCATGGGTGAGTCCATAGGCCCTGTTTCTGAGCTCTAGAAAGTAGCGTACTAAAGGAAGGAAACCCTCAAGTGTTGAGGACATTGAACACTAGTTGCCTAATCTAGAGCCACAATGGTGCAGGATCAATGTGATGGTGATAGAAAAGGCTTCCCTGTGTACAAAGGATCTAATGGTTTATCTGTAGATCAACAACAAAAAGTACAAATAACCATAGAAGCCGTTCCTTGCTAGCAATGACCTCTGCATAGTGATGTGAGATCCTGTAGACAACCTGGGAGAGAAGAAAACTGTCAAGTTTGTTCTTGACAGACAAGCTCTCTAGAGACATCCTGTAAAAAGCAGCATTATTAATTCCTCACCATGAGTGCTTGCTAATCTTTCTTGTCCGTTTGACTAGGTTAGAGCCGCTTGGTAGGCACTTATGGGAGTATCTGTGAAGTCATTTCCATGGTAGGGAAACTGAAGAGGGAAGCCCGCCCTGCAGGGAAGTGAAACCAGACCTTCGGCAAGAGGGGGGATGGGCAGGTACAACACCTCTCTCTGCTCCCTGACTCTGAACGCCAAGCCATAGCCACATGTACCCTGCTGCCATGCCTTCCCTGCCCCGATGAGCTGACTGCGGCTTCTCCAACTGAGAGCCAAAAGAAGCACTTCCTTCTTTAAAGGCACTTCCGTCATGCATTTTGTCACCGCGATGAGGTTAGTAACAAACACATATCAATATGCAAATTCAGTGTAACATCGGCAGCAATGGCATTTATGTTAAATAAATAAAAGCATAAATGTCCCCTGACTTGTAAATTAGCAGCAGTTAAGACAGGCTTGAGAATCCAAGAACAGGGCCAGTGAGACAGCTCTGTCAGTAAAGTGTTTGCTTGTAGAAGCACAAGGAGGCTGATTTGATGACCCACTTCCTGCCCTCAAATTCATGTCAAAAAGTTGAGCGTGATGTTTATGCTTGTTGTTTCAGTGCTGGGTAGGTGGAGACAGGTGAATCTTCAGGGCTCATTGACCAGCCGCACAGCCTTCTGGGCTAGAGAGCTCCGGGCTAGTGGTAAACCCCTTCTCAAGAGCCCAGTTCCGGTGGAAATATTTACTAAACACTACTGCACCTGAGGCTTGAGGAACACTGGAGCAGAGAAGGCAGAAAGAATGTAAGAGCTGGACAGTCAGGAAGCCTGTTGTAAGATTGTGTCTCTTAGTGACATCAGAGGCTATATACGAACAGTCTCACATACATGACTGCCTGGGCGTTAGCTGAAAAGGACAATAGACATGCAAAGTGCATGGGGGAAACTCAGAAAGAATCAACACCACACAGAGAACTACAGGCAACTAAGGAAGGCTGAAAGTCGGAGAAACAGTCTTCTCCAGGGAAGAGCACAGCAAATGGTTAGCCAGTACCAAACGATTAACTCAGAAAACACATGCAGATAACATTACACAGACACAGCAGGTTATATACATGTATTTAGAATATATATATGCATATGCATGTAACATGTATGTGTGTATGTATGCATGTAACAAAATATAATGAAAAAAGAGGATATGAATTTGAAAGAAGGCAGGAAGGGGTATATGAGAGATTTGGAGGAGGGAAAATGATATAGTCATATTATATAACTTCAAAAGTAAAAAAATAAATAAATCAAGACAAGTAAAAAGATACAGAACCTGAGGAAGAGCCCTTGAGGTTGACCTCTGCCCTGCATGTGCACACTCATACATACATACATACATACAAACATACAGACAGACAGACATACATACTTACATACATACACTCATGCACAGACAAGTAAAAATAGCTTCAGGAGGTCCCTGAAACAGAACAGATTTACTCAGCTCCTCCTTCCACAAGAGTAAGAGTAAAGACTGTTGAGAGTCACTCTCAGACAAGCCAAGCTGAAGCAGCAGCAGAAACGGGTCCACCTGCCAGGAAGAAGTTTAGACCAACCGAGGCACCCGGAAAGGACACTGTCACCTGTTGAGCTGCCTTCAGACTGCGCAGTATGCTCAGGTTCCCAGCTTTGTGAGCTGTCACTCATTCTGGAGTGGGCTTTGGTGATACAACTGTGCATCATTTCTGCTTCTGTAAGTGACCCCAGTAAAACTCATTGGTTCATCAAACTGGACTTTAGTGACATCAGTACTTAGGTCTGCCATGGGCTTCCTATGAGGTAAGTAAATGGGTGTTGCATCTCCCCATGAAAAACCTCATTACACAAATGTGTCCTCGTGGACATACACACACATAGAGACAGACAGAAAGACAGACAGACACACACACGAGTCCAAGAAGTAATAAATGGTTCTGTCTTGATCAATTTACTCAGTGGCTAGCAGGTAGATCCATTTTGATTAGTTAATATTCATCATTTCTCACCCCAGTATTTTGTGGGTTTTTTGGGCTTTTTTTTTTTTTTGGTTTTTCGAGACTGGTTTTCTCTGTGGCTTTGCAGCCTGTCCTGGAACTAGCTCTGTAGACCAGGCTGGCCTCGAACTCACAGAGATCCGCCTGCCTCTGCCTCCCGAGTGCTGGGATTAAAGGCGTGCGCCACCACTGCCCGGCTCATCCCAGTATTTTGTCTCCAGTATTATTTTCTAATGAATAACAGGAGTATTTTGTCCTGTTGTATACATTAAATCTCTTTATCCAAGCCAACTAACCAGAACTTCTGCAGGTGTCAAAGCCGTTCCCCTCTGACCGTAGTGCTATTGCTCAGCTTACTTTGTTTCTTTTGAGTAAGGAAGAATGGAACAAAGATGGAAGAAGGAGGAAACAGTGATGACGTGATGGAGAATGTCCTTCTGCATGTTGTGACTCTGCATATCTCTTATCAGTTGATGCATAAAACTGTTTCTGCCCATGGCCAGGCAGAGTATACCTAGTCAGAAAACCAAAGCAAAGATAGGGAGAGAGAAGGCAGAGCCAAGGAGATGCCATGGAACCACCCAAGAAGAGAGACGCCAAGAGGAGCCTAAGGAGAAAGATGCCAGAACAGAGGTAACGCCAAATCAGTAGAAATGGGTGACTTTATAAGAGAAAGAGCTATCCAGTAAGAAGCCTAAGCCACTGATCAAACAATTGCAACTGATAATAAGCCTCAGAGTGGTTATCTCATAAGCAACTGTGGGAACCCAGTGGCCAGAGAGAAACCAGTCCAGTAGATGGAGAAAAATCTCCTTCTGCAACGATGATCATGAACGTGAGCACGTAGACAAAAATTTACAATGTGTAGAAAACCAACAAAACACAAACCTTAAAGTCCAGGTTTTCAATGAGCAAGAAAGCCATCGACTGAGTTAAAAAAAAATGCCTAGAGCTGGTGGTGGTGACACACACCTTTAATCCCAGCACTCGGGAGGCAGAGGCAGGAGGATCTGTGTGAGTTCGAGGCCAGCCTGGTCTACAAGAGCTAGCTCCAGGACAGACTCTAAAGCTACAGAGAAACCCTGTCTCAAAAAAAAAAAAAACAAAAACGAAAATGCATAGACATGGATGATGGAGCATGAAACAGAAGGAAGTCATCCCAAAGACTGCTGCCAGACACTGCTCCATCACGCAGTGATTCCGTTACTATCCCGTGATAAGCTGCTCAATTTCTAACCTAGAAAAAGGATGGAAAACTGATATATCCGCGTAGGCAGCTCCCGGAAGCAACCGAGGGCATGATTAAAAACTCTTTGTGCTTACTTGATCTCAGATCTCCAGAAATCAAAGAGACAATTTACCTATGCTAAAGATTCTACAAGGCCAAATGACCAAACTCCCCAGTTATGGAGTGAGTGGTATAGACCAGGACCCAGTACCCCAGGCTATTTTTAGTCTCTCTGAAAGCATTTGCTGCCCACCCTATGTCTGACCTAACAAGCTTGTGACTATCAAAGCCATGAAAATATATTCTTAGCAAACCACCAGCTTTCACTCATCCGCAGGCCAAGAATGTAACCAGGGAGCATCTCAACAATGGAACAGGGCTTCCCCCACTCTGCTAGAGCTGTACCTGGGATTCTCCAGCAAAGTGTTCGATAAATACTTTGTTCTGTAACTAATAAGATTGAATGCAACCACTTCTCAAATAGAACATGATATTCTGGGTAACCTGAATCCCTGCTCCTAGACCATGGTCACCCAGATTTGGATTAAGAAGAAACCATCTTTTATTCTGTTAGAGGCAAGAGCTGTTTGGGTGTTACCGTTTGTATACAAGGGGCTTTATCTGTGTTTGATCTGTGGCTGTGTAAAGCTTTACAGACTGTCTTTCCTAGAGCTAAGAAGCACCTGAATATTTCAGTCTGTAATGATCTCATTATTTCATTTCCCCGGTCATTTCTATTTAAATCACCTGGAATAACATAATTGTATATTATCACGCTTGGTGCAAATCTGCATATATTTTCCTGCAAACGTATTTAGGCATTTGATTTTAGAGAGCTGTCCCACACAGACTCCATGAGGGATATTCTGTAATTACGTTTTACGAATCGGAAGATTTAGGGATTTTAAATACCTAAGCCCCAAATTTTTAAATAAACAGCTAAGAACTGTGTCTCCATTTGCATTTTGTTTTAACATGGCCTCTTCCTTCAAGCATGGCACGCCCATCCTCCCATTGTCACAATAGAGCTTAAACAGCCCTGACAGAGAAGCCATGAAATAAGTACAGCGATACAGAGATGGGTGATTGGCAATTCCTAGTGGAAAGAAAGGAAGAGGAGGATCACAGCCATTATCTCCTCCTGACCCCAGCAACTGCAGAGGATCTTGGGAGAGCCTACCGTACAGGAAGTAGACAGTGACGGGAAAGTGGATCTCTTCTGACGCAGCTCTCCCGAGGTTGCTCCCACGATGGAGTGGGACTTCGCAGATGCAGCTGCTTCGTGTCAACCACGTTCCTGTTAGCCTGCCTTGCCCATGCGCACTCCCCTAAGTAACCTCAATAAAATCGCTGCTTCACAAGTTGGGCTCGGGTGGAATCGTCTCTGATTGACACCCTCAACTGCAGTGAATCAACACTGTTCACATTTCCCCAGGAAATGTTATACAACATAGTTTCATAAAGATTTTGAAACAAAACGCGTTTGGAGAAGAAACACACAGGCTGTGATCCAGCTAGCTAATCCAGCAACGGCGGGCTGTGAATGGAAAGCCCAAGGGGCCAGCAGTTGCTTAGTCTATGAGGCTGGATGTCGCAGTGTCTTCAGTATGTGCTGGAGTCCTGCAGAAGCAAGCTCTGATGCCAATGAAGGAACGGGCTTGCTAGCACGGAATAGAGCAAGCAGGCAAGGAGCAAAAGCTTCCTTGTCCTTAATATTGGCTCCCAGCAGGAGGTGTGGCCCAGATTAGATCTGGATGAAAGTTTTGGATTAAAAGCATGTTTTCCCACTGCAAATTAAGCAGAAATCGCTCACAGGTGTGCCCTCTACTTTGGGGTTTTAGTTCATTCCAGATGTAGTCAAGTTGACAACCAAGAACAGCCATCACACTGAATCCTTCTTGTTCTGCTTTGCAGCTCCTTTGAGCATGTTTGTTCTGATGTGTCTCCGTGGGAACTCCATGGCATCTATCCAGCAGAACTCACGGATACTTTGAAGCAAATTTGGGACGTTTTAATCCCTGGATTTGGGAGGTTTTGTTTTATTTTCATTTTTTTTCCTGCTTTTTTTCTCTTCTCCTTAGTGTTCTCATTAGATAAGTTTGAATGCGCTGAACGGGGCCCACTTTTTAGTTCCGGTTATATTCCTTCTTCTCCAGTTTTCCTCTTGTTCTTTGGACTGCATCCTTACACACGCACTGACTGCGAGTCCACCAGTTCTCACAGTCTCGAGTTACTGCTACCTTTTCTAACAAAGTTTTCTTTTGGTTTGGTTTTTAGACTTTCAAGTCCAATTTTTTTTTCATTTATTTCATATGTTTTGTGTGTGTGTGTGTAATTTTCTGGCTTCATTGGTATTCTACATTTTACTAAATACTTGCTTGAGTTCTTCCATGATTTCTTTCGATATGGTTTCCATTAGGTCTCTGAAAAATACCTAATGGGCTCGTCACAGGATTAGGCTGCTAACTCTGACATCTTTAAGGAAACCGTAACACTTTTCCCTCCTCTAGATAAGTTGTATTTCCCTGATTCCTTGTGTGGTTTAAAATGTATATATTGAAAACTGACCATTTGGGGCAATACATTCTAGCAATTATAGGCACAGATTCTCAGATTCTTCTAGAGGTCTTTGCCTGGGTCTGTGTGTGTGTGCCTGGAAGTGTGTGTCTGTGTGTGTGTGTCTGTGTGTGTGTGTCTGTGTCTGTGTGTGCATGTGCCTGGAAGTGTGTGTGTGTGTCTGTGCCTGTGTGTGTGTGTCTGTGTCTGTGTGTGCGTGTGTGTCTGTGTGTGTGTGTCTGTGTGTGTGTGTCTGTGTGTGTGTGTCTGTGTGTCTGTGTCTGTGTGTGTGTGTGTCTGTGTGTGTGTCTGTGTGTGTGTTTGTCTGTGTGTGCATGTGCCTGGAAGTGTGTGTGTGTGTCTGTGTGTGTGTGTGTCTGTGTGTGTGGCATGTGTGTCTGTGTGTGCATGTGCCTGGAAGTGTGTGTGTGTGTCTGTGTCTCTGTGTGTGTGTCTGTGTCTGTGTGTGTGTCTGTGTGTGTGGCATGTGTGTCTGTGTGTGCATGTGACTGGAAGTGTGTGTGTGTCTGTGTCTGTGTGTGTGTGTCTGTGTCTGTGTGTGTGTGTGTCTGTGTCTGTGTGTGTGTGTCTGTGTGTGTGGCATGTGTGTCTGTGTGTGAATGTGACTGGAAGTGTGTGTGTGTGTCTGTGTCTGTGTGTGTGTGTCTGTGTGTGCATGTGCCTGGAAGTGTGTGTGTGTGTGTGTGTGTGTGTGTGTGTGTGTGTGTCTGTGTCTGTGTGTGTGTGTGTCTGTGTCTGTGTGTGTGTGTGTGTGTGTGTGCGCGCACGCCTGGGCATGTGTGCTGGTGCCTTGGCTAGGCTGTTTCAGTACTTTCTTTTCCCTCTCAATCTGAAGCTGTTGGCACCACTGTGCAGAAAGCACAGCCATGGCATGCACACGGCATCCCGGGGTAACAGTGGGTTTGGCTAACTCTCTTTGACTGTCTCTCCTTCCTCTCTCTGTTCAACTGTATGCCACACTCTGTGTTTGAGCCAACCCATTAGTCACCAGTAATTATCAGATGATCGTTTTATTACTTAAAAATATGTTCCACCGAACAAATTGCTCAGCAAAGTGATTGATGTAGTTCGATTTCTGCTACTGTGATAAAAAACACTAGCTAAAAGCAAAGTAGGGAAGGCAGGGGCTTATTTTCACTTACAGGACTCAGCCCATCCTTGAGGACAGTCAAAGTAGAAACTCCATCAGGAGCTTGGAGCAGAATACATAAAGGAACCTGCTTGCTATCTGGCTCATGGGCTCATCGTGCTCAGCCTTCTTACACAGCCCAAAACCTAGGGATGGTGTCGCCTGCAGTCTGTTGGTTCCTTCTACATCAGTCAGTAATCAAAGCAGTCCTCAACAATCTTGACAGGGACAATCCCTTGGCTGAGACCCCCTTCTTCACATCAGTGCAGGCTGTGCCAAGTTTGAGAGTTGAAGCTAATTAGGACACTGATCCGATTAAATTTGGGGATAGGTTGTTTTAAGCCAGCTTTTGAGGTTTGTTCTGATTCTTTCATTCCCTAGTTATCATTAGTAGAGCTGCAATGAACATAAATGACCAGGTATCACTGGGTGGTGGCGTGTGCCTTTGACCCCAGCACTTGGAAGGCAGAGGCAGGCAGATCTCTGTGAATGCCATGATAGCCAGAGCTACACAGAGAAACCCTATTGAGAGAGAGAGAGAGAGAGAGAGAGAGAGAGAGAGAGAGAGAGAGAGAGAAGTAACAAATGACCATGAGTCTCTGGAGCAGGATGCAGAGTTCTTTTTGTATATGCCCAAGAGTGGTTCTTTGTTAGGGTTTCTATTGCTGTGATAAAACACCACAACCATGACCAATAAGCCTGTTGGAAAGGAAGGAGTTTGTGTGTTTGTTTGTTTGTTTGTTTTGACTTGCTTCCCTATTGGTGTTCAAGATAAGCTCCAAAGCTAAATTGATGCAAGAACTAATCAGATTTAAACAGGCAAAAGCTAGGTAACAGAGAACAGGATAAAGAAATAAGGTAAAGATGGAGGTAGATAAGTTTGTGCCATAAAATCATATTTATTCATTTGCCAGGGGTATACAATAAGTCTGTCTTAAAAATAATGCTCAAAGCCACAATTTACTGTGTTTAGAAGCTTAAAACCTAATGGCTTATAGGCAAAGAAGTTATTCCTGGTAGAGTTACAAGACATTTTCCCCACAACCACCATAAAGAAGACAGACTCTAATGGACTGAATTCCCCCCTCAAGATAAGAATAACAAACAGCTTCATGGGGCGGTCCCCTGTGCTCCGTATAAATATACAGTAGTCCAGCAAGCAATAACACCCACCGTCCCAGCTTCTGCTCCCAGTCAGACAGCTGCTGCAGGAACAATGCCTGTGTCCTGTGAGAATAGCTCTAGCCGCCAGAGATCGCACCAACCGCTAGGCAGCGTCTTCAAGTGCATGGAAGTACCGCTGTCTGCCCCAGTGCCTAAGGTTGTGCAGAAGGGCATTAGTGTCCACAGCTGATAAATATAGTCCAAGATTCTGAGAGCGCTTCATGCTGATGCCCTCAAGATGGCAAAAGCTTCCTACCCAGGTGGCTACCTTGAGAATTTCTCAGTTAAAATTTCAAACCATGCTGCAGAGCAGGTTACCATTTTGTAAGTTTCTGTAACATATGTATTTGCATGTGTGAGTGCGTGCCTGTGGGGTGAGGAGTGAGGGATGGGGTATGTGTTGATGTGCTTCTGTGTGTATGTGTGGTTGTGCATGTAGGTGTTGGTGTGTGGGGTGCGTGCCTATGTGTGTGTGTTTATGTGTGTGTGTGTGTTTATGTGTGTGTGTGTGTGTGTGTGTGTGTGTGTGGTGTGGGGAGTGTAAGTGTTGGGTTGTATGTTGGGATGTGTCTATGTGTATGTGTAGTTATGTATGTGGATGTTGGTATGTTCGTGTCTGTATGTGAGTTTGTTGGTGTGTGTGAAAGAGTATGTGTGTAGATGGATGTTCACGTGGGTGTTGGTGTGTGAGTTGATATGTATCTGGGTGTGTTTGTGTATGCGCGTTTGGGTTTTGTACGTGTGTGTGTGTGTGTGTGCGTGTGCGTGCGTATGTGTGATGTGGGGAAAGTGAGTGTTGGGATGCCGTGGAGAGAGGGTGAGTGTTGGGTCATATGTTGAGATGTGTCTGTGCGTATGTGTGAGCATTATGTGTTAGTTGGTGTGTGTGTAGTTATGTGCATGTGTGTGTTGCTGTGTGTGTGGACGTGTGTTCATATGTGTGTTGCTGTGTATGGACGGGTGTGCATGTGGGTGTTGCTGTGTGTGTGGACAGGTGTCTGTGTCTGTGTTGCTGTGTGTGTGGATGGGTGTGCATGTGGATGTTGCTGTGTGTGTGGACGGGTGTGCATGTGGGTGTTGCTGTGTGTGTGGACAGGTGTGCATGTAGGTATTGCTGTGTGTGTGGACGGGTGTGCATGTGGATGTTGCTGTGTGTGTGGACGGGTGTGCATGTGGGTGTTGCTGTGTGTGTGGACGGGTGTGCATGTGGGTGTTGCTGTGTATGGACTGGTGTGCATGTGGGTGTTGCTGTGTATGGACAGGTGTCTGTGTCTGTGTTGCTGTGTGTGTGGATGGGTGTGCATGTGGATGTTGCTGTATGTGTGGACGGGTGTGCATGTGGGTGTTGCTGTGTGTGGACGGGTGTGCATGTGGGTGTTGCTGTGTATGGACGGGTGTGCATGTGGGTGTTGCTGTGTGTATGGACAGGTGTCTGTGTCTGTGTTGCTGTGTGTGTGGACGGGTGTGCATGTGGGTGTTGCTGTGTGTGTGGACGGGTGTGTGTGTCTGTGTTGCTGTGTGTGTAGACGGGTGTGCATGTGGGTGTTGCTGTGTGTGTAGATGGGTGTGCATGTGGATGTTGCTGTGTGTGTGGACGGGTGTGCATGTGGGTGTTGCTGTGTGTGTGGACGGGTGTGTGTGTCTGTGTTGCTGTGTGTGGACGGGTGTGCATGTGGGTGTTGCTGTGTGTGTAGACGGGTGTGCATGTGGGTGTTGCTGTGTGTGTAGACGGGTGTGCATGTGGGTGTTGCTGTGTGTGTAGACGGGTGTGCATGTGGGTGTTGCTGTGTGTGTGGACGGGTGTGCATGTGGGTGTTGCTGTGTGTGTAGACGGGTGTGCATGTGGGTGTTGCTGTGTGTGTGGACGGGTGTGTGTGTCTGTGTTGCTGTGTGTGTAGACGGGTGTGCATGTGGGTGTTGCTGTGTGTGTAGACGGGTGTGCATGTGGGTGTTGCTGTGTGTGTAGACGGGTGGGTATGTGGATGTTGCTGTGTGTGTAGACGGGTGTGCATGTGGGTGTTGCTGTGTGTGTGGACGGGTGTGCATGTGGGTGTTGCTGTCTGCCTCTGTGCGTTAATGTCTGGAGAACAGAATTTGCTGTTCAAACAATGTGGCTTCATTATAACTTCTTCGATGTACTGGCTCCAAATAAGAAATACTTAAAAGAAAATGAACATCATTTTATTCATCAGAATTCCAAGGTGTCTTGGGAAAAGCATCTCTGGAAGAAGCAACTGCCACAGAGATAGTGACCCGTACAGGGCGGGGTGCGGGGGTGTTCAGAGGACTTTGGTAGGGCAGGATGGAAAGGAAAACCAGAAGGAAAGAAGTCAGGGTGAAGCAGAAATGCAGGATCATGTGAAATAAAATCTCTGCCCAAACACCTCCAAGTCCTTTAGGGGGAAAAAAAATAGTTAACTCACAAAAAGATTTTTTTATTACTTATTTAATCCATGTGACAGATTATTCCAAAATGTAGGGAGCTGAAACAATGATGATCACATATTACTTGCATGGCTGCCCTGGGCTAGGAATGTCTTGGCAGCTTGAAGAGGCAGAGCTGGCTTGGGTTTCTCAAGGAGCTGGAGTCAAACAGCAGCCAGAGCTTCAGCTGGATTTTGGTGGAGGATTTCAGACGTCACAGAATCGAGTAAAGCCACTACCAATGTGGTCCATTTGAAAGTAGTGCTGCGGGTAGTGACAGACTCCATTCCTAAAGGGGAATCTCCTCTGTGCTGCTTGGGCGCCTTCACCTTGCAGAGGCTGCTGTCCACACAGCAGAGAATCCTCCCAGCCAAATGGAAGCGTTCGTACACAGCCTCACAGGGTCTGTGTCACTCGTTTATGGCCATCATCATTTATTGTTGCTATAATTCAGTGTGAGCTGTGACTACAAACAGATGGGAATACCACGAGGCAAAGAACACCGGGACCCATCGCGAGGGCTGTTTACTACAGTTGTGTGGGACTTGTTACAGTTCTTGCTTTGGGCTTTGGTTTTGGTTTCTGATTTTGGTTTGGTTTGCTGTTGGTTTGTGGGTTTTTGTTTTGTTTTGTTTCTGTGTGTGTGTGTATATTATGTAAGTTAACAAATGTAGATATACCAGACCCTATATTAATTCTGCTCGCACATTGTTGAATTCATTTTGTTCATATTTTATTTAGGGTTTTTAGATCTATGTTCAAGAAATTTGGGTCAATAGTTTTCTATTTTGTATTCCATATTTTAGCCACAAGTAAACTATTACCTGTGTTTGCCTAGTTCTCACCATGTACGTGTTTCCTCCCCTGCTGTGGCAGACACGTGGTCTTGGTCTGGAATCTCATTCTCCCTGTTTTAAAGTCCTCACTGTTCTTACACAGGCAATGACCTTGGCTCAGTGTTCTTGGCAAAACTTTTAAATTTTCTTTGACAACTAGAACTTCTATCTGAACCTTTTTGTAAAGTATTTTTTTTAACTTCTTGAGACCATGATGTAATTATATCATTTCCCCTCCCCTTTCCTCTCTCCAACCCTCCCACATTACCCCTTCTTTCTTCCTGTTTCATCTGCCTCCCTGGATGAGGGAGAGAAGGATGGCAGAGAAGCCATCTACAGCCTGGAGATGACCAGGAAGATGAAGATGGCCATCAGGAAGGCAGGAGTGTAGGAAGCTGATACTCTGGGAAAGTACTGAGTACTCGGATACCTACACTTGTGTTGTTATTAAAAAGACAAACC
Source organism: Microtus pennsylvanicus (assembly GCF_037038515.1). NCBI lineage: Eukaryota > Metazoa > Chordata > Mammalia > Rodentia > Cricetidae > Microtus > Microtus pennsylvanicus. The sequence goes on along the minus strand of NC_134595.1, from coordinate 16,403,001 downwards.
CCTGTTTGGAGAAGCTACTGTAGTTAGGGGGAGAGGGTTGTGGGTCATCAAATACAACCCCAAGATGTTCCTTATACTCCTGAAAAGTCAATTCAATCTGGGAATCTTCTAGAATAATCAAGACTCCTCCGTGGTAGCTTATAAAACCTTTCACATATATTAAATTTACATTTTCACATCAACCTGGTGGCCAGAGTACAGTTCCTCCGCCCTCTCATCTCTCTGGAGTTGACATGATCTAGCCCTACGTGTCAAGGGCACTACAGACCAATGACCCCCAGGCCTCTCCCTCCAGGCTGACTTCTCCAGAAATCTAGATTTATTTTTTCAGATTAATTCGGGACACCCAGCTTAGAAACAAATCCTTAGAAAGCTATACGCATTTTCTTCCTACTCTCAGACCCCAAACGCTGGTCTTAGCCTGGAATTTCTATTTACAATCGACAAACTAAGAATCTGAGTTATTCTCAAATCCCTGTTCCCTGAACTGATTGTTCCCCAAGCAGTAAGTCCTCAACTCTTACCCATTCTATGCGAAAAATCTATCACCACTTCACGGACACGGCTTGCATTTAAGGAGCTGCTATTAAAAACATCTACCTGGTTTTCTAAAGACAGGCATTATAAAAAGAAAACCTATAATTAGTTTTAGTTTTTCAAATAGTTACAGAACCTCTACAAGATGCTAGATACCGTGGATTCAGGATCAGGGTTTCAGCAAACTGTCTGTCATGTTACAGCAGGAAACGGGCGGTCCTAACCGGTACACACGGATGTAGTAAGTGGGTTGATTACGTAACTGCTAAAATGCAATACAAAGTAGTGGGGGTAAAAGAATTCATTAATGTGCTACAGTTGCCTTGAAAAGATTTGGGAGTGGGATTTACACTGAGTCAACAAAAAAAATTAAAGAAATGAACCCAGCCATTTATAGAAGAAGAAAAACAAGTTACAGTATGATTAGTTTAAAATAGCAATTCCCGAAAGTACAGTGAGAAATGTAACCTCTTACGCTAAAATTCATTCAAAACGCCGTGGGATTAAGTCAGTTTGTGAAATGCTAATGAACAAATGTAAGTAGACTGCCATGCTGTAGGAGTTGAGGGTTTGTTAGTGTGTGCGCATGTTCAATGAATCTCCTTGAATGGCGGACAACGGGATGCCAAATCTTCTCCAAATTTATTGGCAAGAAGAATGTTTGAGAACACAACTTCCTGGAATTCTACGATGACACATTTTGGAAAATGTTCAGTAGTTATCAGCGAAATGAAAACCCAGGGCTCACCTTGAAGCTAAAGAGTCCAGTGAAACATGTCTGGGACATTGCCCATATGGCAAGAGCTCCAGGAAAATGACCCATGGCCTGGCAGATTATCTGCAATGTGGCGTACATGTGCATTTTTTTGTTTTTCAAAAGTTAATTTGTTATTAATCTCTGGACTACTTTTGTTTGGTTGGTTTTTTGGGGTTTTTTGTTTGTTTGTTTTGATTTGATTTTTAAAGACAGGGTTTGTCTGTGTAACCCTGGCTGTCCTGGAACTCTCTTTGTAGACCAGGGTGGCCTCGAACTCACAGAGATTCTCCTGCCTCTGCCTCCCAAGTGTTGGGATTAAAGGCCTGAGCTACCACCACCCGGTTCTCGACTACCTTTTAAAGCTTCGATTGAAACAAGCTTCAGAATACATGGTTTCAAAGGCAACTTCTGAGGACTTGGTCCTCCAAAACTTAGAGCAAGCCTTTGGAAAGGTCTCCTGCACTTGGGGATACCAGAATTAAACTACAGGGTGATTTGACCAAAGGCCACGGAAAGGACAGCGGCTGCCAGATGGACTTGTGGCATAAGTGGAGGAATAATAGGCTTCTGCCACACTCTGACCCAATCCAAGGCATGCTCCTGACTGATAACTTTGACATTATTTTCAAGGTCTCTTGTTTTTGTTGTTGTTGGTGGTGGTGTTTTTAATCTACTCTCTGTCCCTTACATGCACTAATCTACATGTTTGAATTTTCTCTTTGGAAATCCGAAAGAGTATGGGTACAAGCAGGAAGCAGGATGAGGAGGTGGGGAGGAGGGGGAGGAGGAAGGATTTGACTAACTGCTGGGGAACATGAAGACTGATCGGCACTAGGAAACACAGGATGCCCTAGAACAGTTACCAAGGTAACCCCACCTTCTTCACTCTTCCCCAAAACACTGCTTCTATCAAACGACCTAGGAGAAACTACAAACACAATTCCTACTTCTAAACCCAACGCTGTAAGAGTGGTGAGTGGGCCTGGAGTCCCCAAAGACTTCCAATAGCCAGGCCTTGGGATTCTGAGAGGTGACGTTCAGCGTATGTAAGTGGGTCTTTTGGGGGTACTGCTTACCAATGGGCTGTGCAGGAACCTGAGTTTCCAAGTTAACAGCTAGGAGCTAGAAATTACTCACCCCTGCGATTGGGTTCCCGGGCACCTTGCTGGTTGCTAAGGACGCTATGCCCGTAGCCCTTGGAGCGTTGAACTTTGTCTCCTGAGAAGGGCTTAGCCAATCACAAGCCCCGTAAGTCAAATTCCACCAGCCCTTCCCCGCCCCACCCCACCCCCAACTCACGCGTGTTTTGTTTCTAGACAAGAAATGCGCGAACAAACAAAAAAGCCTTGGTTGGCTTTAGACAGCCGTAAAGCACACAGCATTGATCCCACGTGGTTACCTTGTGTACATTGGCCAGCAGCTGCACAATGGATCGGCAGCAGTTAGCACTTCCTCCGTGTCTAAGACCCTCTCCGACATGATGCTGCCTACAAATTTCTTCCTGCAGAAAATCTGGGGCGGGTCAGAGCTGCTTTTACCAAGGCAGCCAGGGTGTTTTGATACTTAATAACCACAAGGGGGCGTGTTTAAATTCAATGCCTTAAAAAAAAGTCCTGTAAGATTATAATAATAGTCTAATGCCGACTAAAGGAAGAGTTTGTGTTTTTGACAAATGTTCACAACTGGAAGAATTAAGGGCAAACATTTCTAGTTACGTGGAAAGTCAATGTATATATCTTCCTATGACACAGATTCCCTAAAACATTGGGCACTTCAAGAAAGAGAACCAATTGATGGAAATTGTAAATACAGCAACCTGAACTAAGGTATCAAACAGGTCTTTTGCATTTTTTTTCCTGAGGGTGGGAGTGGGTTCGTAGTTTTTTTAATTAAAAAACATTATTCATACAACATATTCTTATCATGTTTTCCCTTCCCCAGATTCCTCCCAGACCCTTCCCATCTCTCCACCCACCCAATGGCACGGGCTTTTTTTCTTTTTTCCCTCTCCCTTAGTCTTTAAAACAAAAACGAAAAAAGAAGAAATACACAGACAAAACACCCACAAAAACAGAACCAAAATAAACAAGCAAAGGACCTTTAAACACAGAATGCCCAAACAAAGTGGTCTGATATAAAAGGGCTACAAAATGCTGCTGAGTTGGAGTTGACCAAAGACTTTGAGCACATGCTCTTCAAACCCTAAGATTCTCTCCTCCATGTCTTGTAATCTGTTGGTAAGGCTTGCCTCTGTGGTTTTTGTTTGATGTCCTAAAGTTTCATCTTCAGTTTTATTTCGGTTTGGGTTTTCTTTAGTGATTTTATTTCTATTTTTCAAGAGTTAAACTGTTTTTATTATTTCATTCAACTGTTTGTAGTTTCGTCGTCTTCATTAAGTGATTTATTCATATCCTCTTAAAGGTCTTAAATTTTTGGTTGTGAGCCTAGCCTTTAACGGCTGAGCCATCTCTTCAGCCCTCTCTTAGAGGTCTTAAGTCTTCATAATTGCCATCTTGAAGTCCTAGTCTTTTGGTTCAGGTATACTTCATTTGTCAAGGCCTAAAGTATTAGGGTTGCTGGGTTCTGGTGAAGGCGTTATTGCCTTGGCTGTTCACGTATGTGTTTTTGTACTGGGATCCAGGCATGGAGTTTTAATATTTTATATATATATATGTATATATATATATATACACACACACACATGAGGTATATATATTTCTAATATTTAGGGTAGTTATCTGTTTTTCTCTTTGTTGCGTAGATGTTCTGTTCTTTGGTTGCTGCTGGCACCTTTGGGTCCTAGGCAAGAGGATGGTTGTGGGATCTCTGGTAGAGAGGCTTCCGCAAGGCTGAAGGGAGCCAGGGGAGAGAGGTAAGGGGAACTGGGCTCGGCAACAAGAAACAAAGTCACAGGCAATGGAGGTGGCGGAGCAGGAGGGACTCCTTCAAGCAGGCTGCTACAGGACTAGTAGTAATTTAAGGGAAAGTATCATGAAGGACGAAAGGGATAGTGAGAATTGCTCCTTACAAGTGAGAGACTTCGCCTCGAAGGAAGCGAAGAATATTCATAGGATGACATATTTAATAACCATATTTAGGGGCCTATATTAACGAGGTTAGAGGAATAGAAAGGGAAAATGTTTTCTCCCTCGTCGTCCAACGGTCAGCTAGGCCCCAGGGGACTGTGGAGCATCCCTTAAAATGTTCAGTAACCACAGGGTGGCAGGAGTTCCAGCTCCTAGAGAGAGCTCCCCTGGGTGGTCCCAGCTTGGGTAGCTATCCAAGGCATCCACCACTCTGAGAATCCCTAGCAGAAGGTCCCTAGAGTCCAGATAGGAGAGGACCACACCAAGAACAGAGAAGAATGAGCCTGGAAATTCCAACTCTACCATCAAGGGCCTCTTCCTGCAAGACTGCTCACCCTGAGCCCTGACATTCTCCTCAGTCTCACAGCAAGCAGGTAGCCAGAGAGCCAGCTCTCTCGGCCTTTGTGTGACAGTGGCTAAGAGAGAGGGAGACCGACTTTAGAATTTCTCAGGCAGAGCACGGACAAGTGGAACCAGATAACCTGCTTAGGGGAGTCCTTGTTCTCACTGGAGACACGGGAGGAAGAACGAGGAGGGGGACAGAGGAGAAGGAAGAGCAGAGAATGTAAAAGAAATCATGGCGATCCAGAATGCCCCAAGGAGCAAAGATGGCACCTGAATCTTCCTTAAGCTACTCTCCTCAGTCCTTGAGATCCCAGAGAAACTGCTAATCCTCCCAGAAAGGAGAGCAGATCTGAGACAGTTTGGGGACACGAGCAAACCCATCCCTGCTCACTAGAGGCCCTGGCCCTTCCCTCCAAGTCCCCCTCCCTGCCTGTCTCTTGTGTAAAGGGCCATCTAATGCCTTTATTTTTTTTTTTTTGAGATTTATTTATTTATTATGTATACAATGTTCTGCCTGCATGCATGCCTGCAGGCCAGAAGAGGGCACCAGATCTCATTACAGATGGTTGTGAGCCACCATGTGGTTGCCAGGAATTGAATCAGGACATCTGGAAGAGCAGCCAGTGCTCTTAACCTCTGAGCCACCTCTCCAGCCCCCATCCAATGCCTTTAAAGTGGGCACCAGAACCCACAACAAAGAGATGCCTGGAGCCTCTCTCTCCTCTTATCCAGCAAATACCCTCTGCCTGACTCCTGTGGGGTCAAGTGCATGCTCAGAAAGGAAACTAATTCCACAAGGACCGTCTTCATTGGACAGGTAAGGATCGCTCTTTGTCGTCTAGACATGAGGAATTTGGACATTTTTCCAGCTATGAGACATTGAGGCATTCTTGAAGCTAAAGTGACCGAAGCTTGCCAAGACTGCTTGGTGATCAGTTCCGTGCCAGGAGCATAGACAGCAAAGTATCTATCCTTCCTTGGACAGTTTGCCAGCAGGCTAGAGCCGCAGACTTTCAGCCAAAAAAGAACGTCACTAAGGAACTGAAATGTGACCCCAGCACTCAGAGACTGTGGTACATAAGCATGACGGGATTTTTTTTCAGCCACAAACTCATGTCATAAAATTTGCACCGTGATGACCGGATAAATAAAATATGTAAGTGAAATAATCCAGGTTCAGGAAGACAAGTTTGACACACTCGCTATCATATGCCTAGCTGCTGCTTTTTGTGTGTGTGTATAGTAGTTCCGTAGTTTCTACGTCACGGAACTAGAAAAGGAACAATGGGGTGCTTTAATGAAAAGAAGTGGGGGGCAGTAGAACATGTGTGACATGTAAGTAGGGAGGGGACGACGGAGCAGAAGGCACAGTGGGCAGAAGGGCAAGAAGACTGGGGGTGAGGGAGGAAGGATCAACCAATATGGCATGGGTTTGAAAATGCTGTCAGGGGCCTGGGGAATGGGCTCAGCTCTTGCAACTGACCCAGGTTCAGATCCAACGCCCTCTTCTGACCTCTGAGGGTGTGGTGTGTGGTGTATATGTAGGTGTGTGGTGTGTGTGGTGTGTGTGTATGTATGGGTGGGGGTGTTGGAGTATGGGGGTGTGTGTGTGGTGCGTGTGTGCACATACATGTGATTGCAGGTGCCTGAGGAATCTGGAGGCTTCAGATCCCCCTAAAGCTGGAATTATAAACTATTATGAGCCACCTCACATGGGTACTAAGAGCCAAAGTAGGGTTCTCTGCCAGAGCAATAAATGCTGTTAACTTCTAAGCCATGTCTCTAGTCTCCCGCAAATCTCCCTTTTTGTTTGTGTGTTTGTTTGTTTTTGAGACAGGATCTTTCTACATAGTCCTGGCTGTCCTAGAATTAGGACATATGACCAGGCTGGCCTCAAACTCCCAGAGATCCACCTGCCTCTTGCCTCCCAAGTGCTGGAATTAAAGGTGTGTGCCAGCATACTGGGTGTTCCCTGTCTCCTCTTTAAATGGTTCCTAAAGGAAAAGAGTTGGCAGACTGTATCTTGGAGAGTGTGCTGTGGGATGAAAGAGGAAATTGTGTTCAGAATCTGCTGCTTACCTGGAGCCTAAGCAGTGCTAGTTCCTCATTAAGTGTTGGAATGAGAATTACTTTGCTTCCAGGGAGAACGAGCCTCAATACTCAACCCAGCCGATATTGCTTCTGAAAGCAAATGGAGATGGGCCTTCCCACACAAAGCTGCACCTAGTCAGCCATAGCCCTGAACCCTGTCGCCTTTGAAATCCTGATCAGAACATATATCAAACATCCCAATCACTGAAAGGGAACGAATCCTTCTTTCTGGAAATGTCTTTAAATCTATTGAGGCATACTTTGCCATTACAGATTGGATTTAATTAGGAATCAGGAATCCCTCCCTCCCCTCGTTTTGTATGTGTTCATGTGTGAGTGGGTACCCCTGTGTGCCCGTACGTGTTGCCAACAGAGGTCAACCTCCGGGGCCACTATCCAGGTGTCCTCTGGCCTGTTTTATGAGCCAAGAACCTATCAATGGCCTGGGGCTTGAGAATTAGTGCAGGCTAGCTGGGCTACTTGCTGCAATGATGTGCCCAGCTCCATAACCCCCCTCGCTGGGGTCACAGGGGCCTACCATCCTGCAGGGTTCGTGGGTTCTGGGCTTCTCAGGCCCAAGCACGCAGTCGTGTGAGGAGAATTCTAGGTGCTTGTGAGAAAATGCAAAGAAACCAAGACAAAGGTTTTGTGGCCTCGGTGTCTTCAAAACCACGGATTTGCTCTCGGAATGGGCTTTTGTGCCCCTCCCAGGTGTAGCTACACGGAGTGAGTTTACACCACATTATTCAGTTTATAAGACGCCATGGAAAAAGGTTTCGGTCACAGGCAGCTTGTCTGCCACCGGTGGCTGGTCCTTGTGATTGGACACTTTACTCACGTGACTCCTCCTAACCCTCAGAGTATAAATAGTCTGGTGAACAGAGTTTACTGTTGGATGAGACATTAGTCCGCCTCATTCATAGGCTCCACCCCCAGGACCCAGCTCCTCTGGGGCAGTTAATGCTGGTCCTCACACCTCCCTCCCCAGCCCTGACTTCCATCCTTTTAAAGACTGAATCTTCAACCTCTACAATTGGATGGTTCTATATGCATTTGCACTGTTGTCAGATTTTTGTCTCTGTGATCTAAATACCTGACTATTAAGAAGCAAGGGGTTACTTGGGGAACTGGAGAGGTGACCCAACGGTTAAGAGCATTAGCTGCTAGAGGTCCTGAGTTCAATTCCCCAGACGCACAGAGTGACACACAACCCTCTATAGTGGGATCTGCTGCCCTCTTCTGGTATAAAGTTGCACATGCCGATAGAGCACTCACGAACATAAAATAAATAAATATTTTTTTAAAAAAAATAAGAGTTCACCTAAGCTCATGGTTTTAGAAGTTCTAATCCATCAGGGTGTTCAAGGCAGAGAAGGCCAGAGCAGAGCAACTCATGACAAGGCAGGGAGGGACAGAGGGGAAGACAGGAAACACCCAGGGAAGACAGACACACACCCCCTTCCCCACCCCACCCCCACAGGGCACTTCCCAGAAACCTACTCCCTCACCTTCTAGGTTTCTTTTTCCCCAAGCAATATAAAATCTATTTTAAATTATAGACCAAATTCCCACATTTACAAGGTTCTGGTTTTTTAATTATCCGTATTGGTTGCTTTTGATGAATATGCAAATATTAAACTTAAAAACCCAGCAACTTGATATTATTTAACCTAATATTTGCTGTGACCTCTGCCATACCCACACTTTGTGGGGGGTGGGTATTGTTTTGTTTTTTAGAGACAGTGTTCCGTTTCTCTGTGTTGCCCTACTGTCCTGGAACTCCTTAAGACATAGGCAATACCCAGCATGACGGTGCACACCTTTAATCCCAGCACTCAGGAGGCAGAGGCAAGTGGATCTCTGTGAGTTCGAGGCCAATTTGGTCTACAAAGAGAGTTCGAGGACCGACAAGGTGTTATACAGAGAAACGCTGTCTCAAAAACAAAAAAAGAAAGAAAAGACATAGGATATAAGGTATAAAAGGAAGTGCAACGACAGGGTATCTTTGGACCCATATTTACTAGGAAATAAAACAGCAGAATGTTCCAAGCAGAAGGGAACACTCCATCTTACAGGGAAGCTCCATTAACACAGGAAATAAACAATTCAAAATAGTTCAGCAAGCTCCTGAAAATGACCAGGTTTACTAGGTCCTTCCCTCCCTGTCTTAGGAAGGGTTTATATTGCTGTGAACAGCAACATTTAATTGTTAAATTAAAGGAAAACATTTAAGTCTATTATCAGCATGGTGGGACACAGAGGCATGCAGGCAGATATGGTACTGGGGTAGTAGCTGAGACTCCTACATCCTGCAGGCAACAGCAAGTCAACTGAGACACTTGGTAGTATCCTGAGCATAGGAAACCTCAAAGCCCTCCCCCCCACAGTGACACACTTCCTCCAACAAGGCCACATCCACTCCAATAAAGCCACACCTCCTAATAGAGCCACTTCCTATGAGATTATGGGGGCCACTTACATTCAAACTACCACACTCCCCCAGAGTATATAAGCGGTAAAGACTCTTGCCAGTCCCTGCCTGAGGAGTCAAGCTAAGAAGAAGGCTGACACATGCCCAGCTGCCTGGAAGAGGCTCAGACCAACTGAGCCAGTCTGTCTAGCTGCCTACAGGCTGTGCAGGGTGCTCCAGGTTCCAGGATCTGTGAGATGTCACCCAAGCTGAAGTGGACTTTGGTGACGCAGCTGTCTCTGAGTCATTTCTGCCCCGTAAGGGACCTCTTGTCTTAGTTAGGGTTCTGTTGCTGGTACAAAACACCATGACCAAGAAGCAAGTTAGGGAGGAAGTGGTTTATTTGACTCACACTTCAGCATTGCTGTTCATCACTGAAGGAAGTCAGGACAGGCACACAAACGGGGCAGGAATCTGGAGGCAGGCGCTGATGCAGAGGCCATAAAGGGGTGCTGCTTACTGGCTTGCTCCTCATGGCTTGCTTAGCCTGCTTTCTCAGTAGATGGCACCACCCACCAAGGGCTGGGCCCTCCCCCACATTGATCACTAAATAGGAAATGCCTTACAGATGGATCTCATGGGAGCATTTTCTCAACTAAGGCTCCTTCCTCTCTGACGGCTCTAGCTTGTGTCAGGTTAACACTCCCCTCACCCATATTCCCATAAGTAAACCTCCCTCATTGGTTCAGCTGGACTTCAATGGTGTCTGACCTTTGGTCTGCCATGGACTCCCTTGCTGAGGTGAGTAGACACATAGATGCTGTGTCTCCCCAGGAAAAGACTGTCACATCAGGAAGTAATTCCTGCAGTGCCTCTCTTCTTCACTGAAGGTTCAAATTTTAAAAATTCAAAATGTTAATACATTACAGATTTAAATTTCTCTTTTTGGTAAACACTGTTGAGAACTTAATATTTAAAATCTTTCTGCTTTTCAAATTCCTTTACAAAGAACTTTCGTGGGTGCCGTCTTAGGTTCTACTGCTGTGAAGAGACACGATGACCATGGCAACCCTTAAAAAACGAAAGCTAGGTCCTCCCCCCTCCGTCCATATCTAGGAAGGTGAACATCCAAACTGGCTAGGCTCCCACCAAGCCAGCAGATTGCATAGGATCAAAACTGCGTGCCATTGTCCTTGGCGTCTCATCAGCCCTCATTGTTCGTCATGATCAAAGAGTTCAGTTTTATCCCATGCTTTTTTTGGTAATAGTCCAGCTGGCCTTGGTGAGCTCCCAGTAGATCAGCTCCACTGTCTCAGTGGGTGGGTGCACAGGGCAGGGAACCCTGACTGCTCTTTGGACTGGAGAGAGAGGGGGAGAGGAGTGGGGGGAAGGGGAGAGGGGTGGGAGGAGGGGGAGAAGAGTGGGAGGAGGGGGAGAAGAGTGGGAGGAGGGGAGGGAAAGGGGAGGCTGGGAGGAGGTGGAAATTTGTTTTTTTTTTTTGTTCTTTATTCTTCTTTTATCAATAAAAAATGTTAAAAAAAGAAAAAAAGAAAAAAAAACGAAAGCTTTGGGGCTGACTTTGCGGAGTTTTAGTCCTTTGTCATCGTGGCCGGGAGCATGGCAGCACATAGGCAGATATGGTGCCTGAGTAGTAGCTGAGAGTTCCACATCCACAAGCAGCAGAAGAGAGTGGCACTGGGCTTGGCTTGTGCTTCTGAAAACCTCAAAGCCCACCCCCAGTGACACACTTCCTCCAACAAGGTCACACCTCCTAATCCTTTTAAATAGTGCCACTCTCTGGTGACCGAGCATTCAGCGCTGAGTGAGCCTATGGGGCCATCCTCACCCAACCCACCACTGGCACATCTGTTAAATCTGTCTTGTCAGCTGCCCATGATCAGGTGACCCACTGTCTTCTTGTCCATTCAGGGAAGAGCCTTTGTTTGTTTGGGTTTCTGTCCTCCCACCAGGTACCCCCAGCTGTTTAACCACAAAGAAAATCACACATAGGTCTCCATAAATTATAAGCTTATTGGCCCATTAGCTCTAGCCTCTCACTGGCTAACTCTCACATCTTGATTAACCCATTTTTCTGATCTATGTTAGCCATGTGGCTCAGTACCTTTTTTCAGTGGGCAGATCACATCCTGCTGCTTCGGTGATCTGGGCAGGAGTGGGAGGAATCAACTTCCTTCTTCCCAGAATTCTCCTGTTCTCATTACATCATTTCTACTTCCGGTCTGGTTTTCCTGCCTATATTTCCTGCCTGGCCAATCAGCGTTTATTTAAAACATACAGACAATTCTCCCGCACCACTGGCAAAGGCTGGGTTTCATGTTTTCCCCCTGTGGCTTTGCAGAGCTGATTGCAGCTCCATCATTACTGTTCCCACCTTCTTGGCCAGAGCTACTCTCTGGCAAGGCTGCTCCCTCAGAGGAGAGAGAGGAAAACAGTTCCTCTCCTTACCAGGACTAAACCACAAGCCCACATCTTAGAAAACATTAGTAATTCTGGAAACCAAAACGAAGTCAGTCAAAACCCATACTCCCTTACTTTCCAGGTATCCTAGATGAGTGGATGCTGAAGATGGTGATGGAGTTGCAGTCAGTCATCAGAAACCAGAAGAGAGCAATTCCCAGAGGGTCCCAAACAGTGTTATTAAGTTATGAGAGCAGGCAGTCTTACCTGAAATCGTTTGGATTTCATTATTTAGAGTATTTGTAATAAAGCATGAGAAAGCAAAAGAGTCAGTCAAGATCAAAGACCAGCACATGAGCCAAACTTGCTGCCAGCTTTTGTTGAAACAATTCCCAAAGCTCAGTGGTTTAATATATATCTCACTCCCACAGAGCCAGCTGAGGTTCTGGACAAACCTCCATGTTCGCTGTTCATCTTGAGGGGTGGGGGGCGGCAGGGGTTGGGGGTAGCAGGGATGGACAACATGAGAAGCACCATAGACCAGGGCATGTACTCAGGCCCATTCATATAACTGCACCTCCAGAACCCTAAGAGATTAGGAGTGACAGGCTGCCGGGTGCCTGAGAGCAAAGAGAAAACAAACGCCCATGTCACGATTAACATTGTCAACTTGACAGACCTAGAGTCACCAAAGACAAGCGGCTGGGCATGCACGCCTCTAAGGGGTTATCTGGAGAGCCTTAACTAAGGTAGGAAGGCCTGCACTAACTGAGAGAGAACATTCTCAGGGCTGGGGTCGGACTGAATGAAGAGAGCCGAGTGGCAGCAGGCATGGTTCTTGTTCCCTGGCGCTGAGTGTAATATGGCCAAGCCCCCTCAGCTCCAGCCCCCTCAGGCTCCAGCCCCTTCAGGCTGCCGCGACTCCCTCCACGAGGCTAGAACTTCAACTCAAAGTAAACCCTCCCTTCCAGAAGTTGCTTTTGTCAAAGTATCTTTGCCCAGTGACAGAAAACGTAACTAAGACAGATGGTGTTATTGTTGTGGAACTTTCCAGAAAACTGAGTTTCCTAAGACTCACGAGGCCGGGGAAAGGAACATTTACTATCCTGGCTCCCGGATCACACCGTCATGGTGCCAGGCACCAGCCTTGGGTTCAGGAGCCTTTTGTCAGGTGGGATACAGAAACAAGACAACAGGAAGTACACGTACAGAAACGTGGGGGTGGCTGAGCGATGTTTAAAATTCCGTTCCCTGACCTCTTTGGTGTCTTGTGTTCCTGGATTACCACCACAAGTGGGTCCGTTCAGTGGAACTGTCTCGCCCTGGAGAATTTTCATTGTTTTAACATGACAGTTTGAGGGGCTTCCACCACATTCCCTCCTCTCTGTCAGAATCTCATTCAATCCAAGAGAATCCTCTGATACTGGTGGAGGATGCAGCGTCTAACTGCTATTCTCTGTCCTCTGGTGATATGAGTTAGATTTAGAAGGCATGGTTCAAACAGTAGACAGAAGAATCACAACCAAAGCCTTGATTTCAGGGTGTGGGGCAGGAGCAACCATGGGATCCTTTGGTCTTGTCTCCTGCCTTGCTCCATTCCAACAACTGCCTAGCATTTTCTCCACTATCCCCAAGTGATTTGCATAGAGGCAACATTCTCCTAGGAAGAAGATACTTATATCGCCACCTTTTTCAACTGAGAGTAGGTCTAGCCCTCTATGATTTTGCTAAGACCATGGCTGCTTGGGGGGGGGGGGGGGCTGGTTCTGCAGGGTGACTATACTGCGCTAGACTAACCTGAGGTCCTCTTCAATTTGGTTGGACAGCTGGCTAAGTTGGACCTGTTGGATCCTGAGCTCAATTGCCCCTGTGGGCAGTAGTGCCATTAAGGCCCATCTCCAATAACTTCGAACATAAGATGGGATTTCTGTTTTCCTTGTGATGAGGGCCCAAGTATTGGTCTACCACTGGTACAGAGTCAGGAACACCATCGTACAAGCCCCCACTGGGTAACAGGTATATTTTATCAACACAATCAAGCCTGATTCAAGTCACCAACACGGCGCAGCCTTCCCCCTGCCCCTCTACATTCTTTCTCTCCCAATACCTGGACAGGTGGACCTGTCGGGCAGGAGTTGTCAAGGCCGTGCAGGGCTGTCTGACTTTCTCAAGTCAGGATAGGGATCCCGACACAGGTGTGTGTAAGTTACCTTGGTAGCCTTTAGACAGATCTAGCGACCTTTTTCCAGTTCCAGGTCCACCATGGAGTGTCTTAGGGTCTCTATTGCTGCAAAGGGACACCATGACCACAGCGACTCTTATCAAGTAAAATACTTCATTGGGGCTGGCTTACAGTGTCGGAGGTTTAGTCCATTATCATCACGGCAGGAAACCTGGCAGTAGGCAGGCAGACACAGTGCTGTAGAAGGAGCTGAGAGTTCTACATCCTGGTTCTCAGGTAGCAGAAGGAGACTGCACTACACTGGGCGTAGCTTGAACATATGAGACCTCAAAACCTGCCTCCACAGTGACACACTTCCTCCAACAAGGCCACATCTATTCCAACAAGGCCACACTCACTAATGGTGCCACTCCCTATAGGCCAAACATTCAAACCCATGAATCTATGGGGACCATACCTTCCAAACCACCACAGACAGTAAGGCATGGCTGGCATTTGCAAGTTGGAGCATTTTCATTAGAGGGGCATCAGGGTCAAATCTGGACAAGTCTTTTCTCAAGATGGAGCAGAGGCCCATGGGTCAAGAATACTGACCTTGCTCAAAGGCATAGATAGAGTCATCGGTGGGAACTTTAACCAGCTTAGGGACCATCATTTTGTTACGTCTGTGCCAATAGTGCCTCACACATCCCGCCCCAAAGTCACAGGGCCTCCGCTGGTGAAGCTTTGTTATCTTTAGTTTGCAGAGCATCTCTCGTCCCTCTGTCCCATTAACCCCTGACACAGAGACCCCTTGTCCTTCCGTGGGTGTACTATCACTTGCCTCTGGCAAAGTCAAGGGTACTAAGTCCCCACTATTCTCCTCCACAGCCACGCTCATTCTAGGGGACTCATCCATATGCTATGGTGTTAGTTGTCTCCAGACTCTGCAAACTGAGCCAGGGCTCAGCTGCAGCATTTCTCTGGGATGCCTGGAAGGACTGACAGCAATTGACTTTATGGTAGTCTCTGCACCATCAGAAGGAAAGAAGACAAGGTTCCCAAAAGGGGAGAGTTAGTTTTATTGAGTGGCCTCTCACAGAGCAGTCCTGTGACCCACAGAATCAGTATTTCTTAGTGACTCCAACAAGGGCCAATGTGTCTTTGGTGAACTTCCCTGTGGGAGAGGTTACCATGGAGATGGCTGCTCCTGTGTACCCTGTACACATCTCTTTTGACCATGGGCTCCTTCTGGCTCCTGTGGTCAATCCTGATCAAGCCCAATGGCTCTCAGTCTGAATCTGCCTCCCAAGTGGCAGCCTCACCCGCCAGTGGGGACTTTAGTTTCACTGCATCTACTGTAGAGGTCTTTTTGTTCTGTTCAGGGTTTATCTCCTCTGGACACGGGTGCTCTCTTCCTTGGGGATTCATTCTTCCAGTGCAGTAGGCACATTGGTCCTTGCCTAATGGTCTCCTGCAATCCTCCTTTCCTATGGGCTTCTGGGTATCAGAATTTCCCCCTGTGTGCAATGTGAACACCATTATTTTTGCTTTTTTTCCACTCTACATCTTTTTCCTTTTCTCTTTTTTGCAACCTCTTCCAGGTTGGCAACCACTTGGATGGTGATGTCTATGAGCTGATCTATATCCATCCCTGTGAGCCCCTCTAACTTTTGGAGCTTTTGGTGAACATCCGGTACCAACTGTTGAACAAAAGTTGTGTTGATCGCTGTCTGGTGCATGCAGAACTCCGGGTCTAAAGGAGTATAGTATGGGCTGACTTCTCCGGTTTTGGCCAGGTTGGTGACTCTGTAATCTCCATTCAGAACTCCCTCAGGAATGGCTTGCCTCAGCCTGGGAAAGGTCTGTAGGCCCTCTGGCTTGCTGTGATCCCATCTGGGAAGCTCATTGAAAGGGAGAGCTGTAAATCGCTCTAGGTTATTAGTGGGTGTCTGAGTGATTAACCAGGCATATACTGTCTGGTAGATCCTATGCCACTCATCTGAAGCAGGGCAGGCAGAAAGGTGTTATTGACAGTTGTGCCAAACAGGCTAGCAGCCATGCAGAAAGTTGATTGTAGCTTGTGGTTGCTCCAAGTACGGTGGAGTATGATGCTCCCAGTTCAGTTGTGGTGAAGCTCTGATAAACATATTGAGCCAGGCCTGGTCTAAGAGTCTCCTCCTCCGAGTTAATTGGGGGAGGGGGAGGGAAATGGGAGACGGTGGTGGGGAGGAGACAGAAATCTTTAATAAATAAATGATTTTAAAAAAAAGAGTCTCCTCCTCCTGAAGGGTGACTGGCCCCAGAATTTGACACAATAGATACAAGGGTACTGGACAAGGTGCTGGGCAGCCTTCAAGGAACCTGGATCCTTCACAGCCTAAGGTGGGTGATCTTCCCCAGTGGTCTGCAGGCAAAGGGGCCAGTGGTAGTGGTGGTACTGGCAAGCTCTTGGATGGCAAGGCAGGATTTGAGACAGACAATGGAGCTCAGAGTTCTTGCCTCTGAGGGCAGGGGGCGGGTGGATGCATGCAGGAGGAGGGGGATACAGTAGCGGGGGAGGGGATACAGTAGCGGGGGAGGGGGATACAGTAGAGGGGGAGGGGGATACAGTAGCAGGAGGAGGGGGATACAGTAGCAGGAGGAGGGGGGATAAGTAGGGGGGAGGGGGATACAGTAGCGGGGGAAGGGGGATACAGTAGCGGGGGAGGGGGATACAGTAGCAGGAGGAGGGGAATACAGTAGCAGGAGGAGGGGGATACAGTAGCAGGAGGAGGGGGATACAGTAGCAGGAGGAGGGGGATACAGTAGCAGGAGGAGGGGGATACAGTAGCAGGAGGAGGGGGATACAGTAGCGGGGGAGGGGGATACAGTAGCAGTTCCAGATCTTGAGCCTCCACCTGGAGGGGGTGTGGCTTTTCCTGGTTGAGACCATCTGAGAGATCAGGGCTACAGTGGACTCCAAGGGACATGGAATCAAAGCCACTCAGGGGACTCGAGCGCCTCACTGTAGCCAGGAATTCGTGTAAGGAAACTGGTCAGCATGGTCTAGATCTCCAGTGCAGGTGTCCCACTGGCCAGGTCAGGGTTCTTTGCGAAGGCCAGCCATGTGGAAGGAGAGCGCAGACTCAGAGCCGCAGACTTCACAGAAGGCCCTTGATCTAGAAGGCTTCGTTCTCACACTGTAATCCCAGAGAACTCTGCCTTCAAATTTGCCAATATCCTCTGAAGCGCTGCCATAGGGCACTTGAACTGAGAGGAGCCTACGGCTTGATGTTATATGTGTCTGGGATGTACGTAGCATGTGCACACAGAGGGGTTAGAGCCCGGAGGACTCCTCTTCTGTCTGATGCCTACATGGCCTGCCACCTGGTGGCAACTTACTAACCCAGGCCCACGCCCTGCATCTACCCATGGCTGCCACCTGACTCAGGTGGTCAAAATTGACCACCCTAGGCTGTCCGGTGGTGCGGTGTTTGTCGGACATGCCGGCAGTGTATCGGAAACAAGCGCCTCCCCCAACCGAAGAGCGCAAATCCAGAGGAGCAGGCCTGCCTGCCGCAGAGTAGGCAACGCTAAATTGTGTTTCCAAATTCACAGTTAATGGGGCTATTCTCATTAGTGCTCCGAACAGAATATTCAAAGACAATTACAGAGAACATTTTATCAATAAAAATAGCAGGGGCTTTCCTTCTTAAATTATTAATTATATACATTAATTCTCCACCTCCATTTAAGCCTTGCTCTCCCTTTGGCAGCTAGTGGACAGGACAATAGGTACACATTAACCTGGGGTGGCGAATACATTCGGATTCAGAATTTAGCCAGTTATTCAACATCTGGGAAAAGGACCAAGTAAAGATGAACACATAATGCCTGGTGTAATTATAAAGCATTATGAAAAATTAATGCTTGTAACAAAATGAATTGCATAGTTGAAAGTCAGTAATTATATTAATGGTATTCTTGTGTGTCTTTTCATCACAGGAGTTTATCCACATTATCACTATAATTAGCCCAGTTTTATGTTAAAAACAAACTTTGACTAGCTGATAAATTCTAAAGTACTATGGGGTGGGGTGGACATTTTCTCTCTTTGGAATCAAGAGGTAAGTTTCTTTCGGCTTCATTACAGTTTGAGCTGAATAAAGAAAAGAAAACCATTTGATTATGTTTCAGGTGTGTGCTTTCTCTTTTAAGAATTTCCACATTGGCACAGTCTCATAAACTGCGGGCCACAGCTCCATGTGGGAGCATGCACTGAGCAGGTGTGTGAATCTGCTGACGAGAAAAGGCTCCTGAATGCATAACGAAGATCATTAGTTCAAAACCAAGCTCCACATGACTCTGAGGGGTCCTGGCAGCGCTTGCCCACACTGCACCAGGTAGCTTCCCTGCAAGATCACCTTTGAACAAAGGCGTCACACACAAACTTGGCACTGTGCACACCATCCCAGCCACGGCCCACATTGCAGCCAGAAACACCTGGGTTCAGATTCAAGACTCCTGCATGTTATGGACTGCAGTGTTTTTACTATACATACAGGTTTCTGCTCTTGTAAAAAACATTAATAGTTTAATCCAAGAAAACCTCATTTTACTGCCGTCATTCCTTATCACTTGTCATTAAGTATTAAATTAGTGTCACCTTTGACTATTCTAGAGGGAACATTTGACTTTTAAAATTGCTGTTTGAGGGGGGCTGGAGAGATGGCTCAGTGGTTAAGAGCATTGCCTGCTCTTCCAAAGGTCCTGAGTTC
Organism: Microtus pennsylvanicus; assembly: GCF_037038515.1. Lineage (NCBI taxonomy): Eukaryota > Metazoa > Chordata > Mammalia > Rodentia > Cricetidae > Microtus > Microtus pennsylvanicus. The sequence goes on along the minus strand of NC_134595.1, from coordinate 16,384,436 downwards.
AATTCCCGACAACCACATGGTGGCTCACAACCATCTGTAATGAGATCTGGTGCCCTCTTCTGGCCTGCACCACAGAGAGAATATTGTATACATAATAAATAAATATTTTTTTAAAAAAAATTGCTGTTTGAGGACTGGCAAGCTGGCTCAGCAGGTAAAGGCAATGGCCATGAAACCAAACAATGTGAATTCGTCTCCTGAACCTGCATAGTGGGAAAAGAGAATAGACTTCCACTCTGACTGCCAGTACCAACTGTGATACTGCTCACACATGCACGCACGCACACATGCACGCACACACACACACACACACACAAACACACAAATAAATAAATAAATAAATAAATAAATAAATAAATAAATATAAGTTGTTTGAGTTCTTGCATTGCTTCATATTTTGAAAATTGTCTAATGAATTTTAGCCTGTGATTGGGACAGAATTTACAATCCCTAAACATAATTCCCCCATTTTACACTACATATTTATGCAAAGTGGCATCTCAAGGGAGATTATAAAGCCCAAACTCTGACCAACTCTGAAAAATATGGCAATGCTCTACGTCCCACAGACGTGAGTATGCTGTGAAATTAAACAAGCACATCCCTCTCACTAATGTGCAAATGTGTTTTCATCTGTAATAAATGGTAAGTTTGTGTATGCCAAAGAATTAACGAGAATTTCTTGTGAATTGTTATCAGGAAATGTTTGGTGTTCTAGAGGTCATGTAAAGATTTTCCAGGCAAAAGGGATCACAGGTGCAAAAGTTTCAGCAGCCCTGGAAAGAACAGTACCATACTGCCACCTAGAGGCAGGACTGAGTTGTACAATAATTGGTTTGGATGGCTTTCCCTTGAGTAAAAAGTAAAAACCCGAGTTTTAGGTTCACATAGTTTAACGTCAGGAAAAAAATGAAATGACCTGGAGGGCAGGGTGCTGGTGATGTGGGATGCCCTTCTGTATGCTGTGAATATGTTTTATTACCATTGGTTAATAAAGAAGCTGCTTTGGCCTATGGCAGGGCAGAATAGAGTTAGGTGGGAAAACTAAACTGAATGCAGGAAGAAAGAAGGCAGAATCAGGCAGACACCATGTAGCTGCCAAAGGAAAAAACTGTCAGACTTTTACCAGTAAGTCACAGCCTCATGGCAATACACAGATTAAGAGAAATGGGTTAATTTAAAATATAAGAGCTAGCTAGGAATATGCCTGAGCCATCAGCCAAACAGTGTTGTAATTAATATAATTTATGTGTCATTATTTGGGTCTTGGCAGCTGGGAAACCAAAGCTCAGTCTCCGTTTACATAATGGCACCCAACATTCAGCAATGTACATCCACACAAAGCCATATATATATCAAGGGCTTCTAGACCCACAAAAATGGGAGTCAATTGTAGCTGATTGGAAGATGCATTTTCTTCAGATATGCTCTGTTTGCTGGCTACAAGCAGAGGCATGGTTTCTTTAAGAGATAGCTCCCTAGTTTGCACTGGCAGTACAAAGGGGTCTGGCTCTTTCGGGAGGTCCTGCTACGAAGGACTTAAATGGAGTTTGTGAACAGAGTGCTGCTAGTTGCTTAATGGTGACACAGATCCTCTGCATCCCTGGAGCATGCATCTGGAGCATGGCTCACAGATCTGGTGGTGAGCATATGTCTGCCATGTCAGATGAGGAGGAGCCAAAAGGCAAAGACACACAGTGTTAGTTCTAGCCATGACCACTGAGCATTTTAAATGCTTAGAAAAAGACAGAGATATACAGTAAAGACAGATTCGTGGGGGGGGGGGAACACCTTTAAACAGTTTGCAGTGTGTTTAAAAATATAGGCTTGGGAGAGAAAAGAAAAAGGATAAAGAAAATCCTTTTTTAAAAATAGAGTAGTTAGGTATGGTAGCACACAGCTTTAATCCCAACACTTGAGAGTCAGAGGCTGTGGGATCTCTATGAGTTCATGTGCAGCCTGGTCTACAGAGTAAGTTTGACAGCCAAAGATACCCAGAGAAACCCTGACTCAAAAACCAAAACTTAAAAATAAAAACAAAAGAAATAGAGTTAAAAAATTAAAACCACGTGAAGATGGAAAATACACAGAGAATCTGGATACTGTATGTTATTGTGTTGTCTTTGAATTGTTTAATAGCTGAGGAAGGAGCAACAGCTGCTAAAAGACATTTGCTTGTAAATGCTGCTGGATGAATGCAACATATATAATTTGAAAATATATATGACTTCAAAATTTAAGTCAAAAGATAACGTTACTTTGGAGAAGAGGTTTTGCTTTTATTTCCACAGGAAATGAGAGGCTGTGGGTTCATTCTGGGTTAAGGAAAACAAGGTTTGATCAAGGAAGACCTCTTGAAAAATCTCCAGTGGGAGCAGATGGCCCAGATGATCCATGTTTCAGAGCACCTCTGTTGTAGTCCCTCTGAGTTCTACATCCAGAACAGCCTCAAGACTGCTGGCTGAGATGATCCAGTCTCACAGGATACTCCCGTCACGACTTGACTATAATCCTAAATTTCTTTAGGTCCCCATAATATTATCAGCACCTCAATCAGCAGGAAGTAGCCTAGAAAACTGTCTCCACATTCCCAAAAATGGATTGTGGATGTTTGTCTTTGCTTATAATGTTGATTATAAGTTGTTATTGACAATGGTCAGAAAGAAAAGCTAAACAAAAGAGATTAGATCCAGAGTTCTTGTTTTGAAAAGAAAAAAAAGGTGAAGTGCTGTGGGATAATGTTCTTGTACACTGTAAAGATTTGTCACTTGTACTGGTTTAATAAAATGCTGATTGGCCAGTAGCCAGGCAGGAAGTATAGGCAGGGAGACTAGAATAGGAGAATTCTGGGAAGAGGAAAGGCTCAGTCTACAGTTACCACCCAGACAGATGCAAAGGAAGTAAGATGAAAATGCTGTACTGAGAAAAGGTGACAAGCCACGCGACAAAACATAAATAAGAACTATGGGATCATTTAAGTTGTAAGAGCTAATTAATAATAATCCTGAGCTAATAGGCCAACCAGTTTATAATTGAGTCTCTGTGTGTTTCTTTGGGACTGAACCGCCGTGGGGCCAGGCGGGACAGAAACTTCCTTCTACATATTGGCATTGCTTTTGAGTACCAAACCTTTGAATGTCCTCACAGAAAATTCCACATACCCAGTTCTGACCTAAAATATAACAGGAGCCGTTGGATGGAGGGCACACAACCACCTCCAGTGGACACTCTAAACTTAGCAGTGCCATGTGCCTAAGATTAAGTTAGTAAGACTCTGGGGGCTCAAACACCCTCTCAGAGGTAACTACCCAAAATATCAGTCTAGCCAACAACAGTCTGAGAACGCTAAACGGAAATTTCCAGAAATTAATCATTTGTGTTTTAAATGTTTGTTACTTTTTTACAGCCTTTATCCAAGCTTTTTTCTCCCTTTGGCCAGCAATTACACCTAGCAACTGATTAGTAGCACAAGCCATGTCCACAATAACCTGTAGGAGGTGGGCGTGTGGGGCATATGGGTCCCATTCTGAGTGGAAGGATGAAATCCAGTGATGCCTCCACCGTCCCACACTGCTGGAACACGTTCCAAGAATGAAGCTATGTGAGGAGAATTCTACGTGGTTGTGAGACAAGAGTCTTGTGTTCTCAGTTTCTTCAAAAACACGGGATTCTCTTGGATTGTACTTTTGAGTCCTCCCAGGTATAGGGGATAGGAGCCAGTTAACTCATTACACCAGCTACAGTCACTAGCTGAGATGCCTCGTCGGGGAAGATGTTTTTGCTACCTGCGGCTTGCCCTTGTGATTGGACACTTTACTCACGTGACTCCTCTCAACTCTCAGAGTACGGGTAGTCTGATGGTCTGATTGGGTTGGCTACTGCGTGAGACGCTAGTCTGCCTCGTTCCTCAGGGCCACTCTCCCACTGCCTCTGGAGCAGCAAATGCCACCTAAGACATGAGTCATCCTTTTGCCCAAAATGTGTATCCACTGAGCTTGTGCTACCCCCTCCCTATTCTAGAAGCTTAAAAGCTGTTTGAGTTCTCAAATCTCCTGTCCCAGGATCGCAGTGCCTAAGTTCAAGCAATCTTGATTTTACTTTCTAATAGCCCCAAAGCTCAAGGCTGATGCTGGCAACTTAGAAGTTCTTTTAATGGCCATAAAAGAATTCACTGCAAAAGTAAAAGAACAAGGTGTATGTAGGAAGAGGGGCCACATTCACATGATTTTTATTATAGTACATTATTATAACTTTTAGTTTACTTTTAGCTAACCTCCTGCTGGACCTAATTTACAAATTAATTCTCATAAAAACCATTCCATTTGATAGTATGGGGTTGTAGGCATCCCCTAAGGGTCATGGAATGTGTACTCTCAAATAAGAGGAATTTACCTAGACCCTGAGCATAAATAATACTTGAATCTAATCATGCTTGTGGTCCCAAATAAGCAAAAAATATTGTGGTTAAATTAACAATACTTTTATAAGGAAAATTGACTTAGCTCGATAACTAACAATTGGTGGATCAAGAGAGGCGTGGTCAGATGCAACTCCGCGTGCTAATGGACCAAACAGACAAGACATGTGGCTCAGCCCAGGGTCCCCTCAGGTGCCTACCAGAAGGGTCATTGTGAGGGGGGGACCCCTTCTTTACATCAACACTTTAAAATCATGAGCAAGGGGATTCTTATTTCTGAACTGGTAACATTCACATCCTTGCTGTGTCTCTCTGAGCCAGCAGTGTGAACGACACTGGAACCACATGGTGATGGTGTGAGACCTTACGGGCCTCCCCGTCACAAAGATCTGCCCTCATACATGCAGCAGCTGGGTTCTGGCAGTCCATTGCCTTAGGTGTTCAAAGCAGGGGACATGCATGTGGCCCAGCCCCTCTCCCTGTAGAGCCAAGCCATTTGCTTTCTCTGCCGCCCTAGTCCTGTTCTATCAGTGTGGAGTTTGAATGGGATTCCTTAAGACTAAGACATGGAGATGTTCCTGGGAAGGGCCGCTTCTCTCCCACCCCAAACCCAAGACTTTCCTGCACACTTGACTGCTGAAACTGAGGAAGGATCTTGCTTCCCTCCCATTCCTCTATTAAACAAGTCCCTGTAGGGTCGGAAGGACCATCAGTGACTCTGCCACTGCCGAGTTCCTGAGTGGGAGTCCAGCTCCAGGAACGAACGTGTTTCTTTCCACTCAAGTCACCGACCCCCACCCTGCTGCTCCCTGCCTTCAGTTCCCTGAGGCCGTCTCTCTCCTCCCCAAGGCCTGAGATTTGCCCTATCAAGAGGACCATTTCCTAGACTGACAGGTGGGCGGAACCGTGCCTTTTCCAGAAAAGTACAGACAAGTGGTTCCAGCAATCAGTAAGAGCCATGGTCAAGTATCTGCTCCCGTAAGTCTGTGTTCAGCTGGAACACTGCACCACATTCAAAGGCCTGGATTCCCGATTGCCCACGTGTGCTGGTTGTCCTGTGATGAGGAGGCCCAGAGGGAGGACAATGGATGACCATGAACCAAACGTGAGCATCAGAACTAGGGAAAGGCTGTTCTCGATGAGAAAGGGGAGGACTCCGAGGGTGAAGACGGACGAGGTCACAGAGGTTGTTCCTAGAGGTGTAGGAAGCAAAGCCTCAGCATGTGCCGTGCAAGGCATGTCCAGCCGCTTTCTGTAGCATGGTTGGGAGGAAATCCCAGGAGATGGAAAGAACAGCCTGCTGAGGAAGTCAGAGGAAGAGACAGGGTCGGAAGCCCGGATAGATGAGTAGCCTCCATCAATGAGTAGTGTCGGGGGCCAGACTGGATTGGAGACTGGGGCCCTGATGATGGGATTGGGTGTCTTTCCCCCACCTAGCCTAGGCCATGCCAGACAGACCAGCTATGGCTGGACCCAGGGAGGGATAGTCCAGAAACTGACGCTTGACAATTCCTCCAGACGCATGTTCCAGACCCTGAGCCCTGAAATGCTGTTTGCCTTCTCAGAAAGCACCTGGCTAAAGGTGAACTTGAGATATCCTGAGTTATAACTCGCCTGCCTGATGCTATTTACTAACTTCTCTCTCTCTCTCTCTCTCTCTCTCTCTCTCTCTCTCTCTCTCTCTCTCTCTCTCTCTCCCCCCCCCTCTCTCACACACACATACACACACACACACACACACACACACACACACACAACCCTGAGAGTTATAAAAAGAGCTGTGTGGTTTAATAACTTGCTGGCCTGGGTCAGCAGCCCTCCTGACCCCAGCTTTTTTTTTTTTTTTTTTTTTTTTTGGTTTTTCGAGACAGGGTTTCTCTGTGGTTTTGGAGCCTGTCCTGGAACTAGCTCTTGTAGACCAGGCTGGTCTCGAACTCACAGAGATCCGCCTGCCTCTGCCTCCCGAGTGCTGGGATTAAAGGCATGCGCCACCACCGCCCGGCTACTGACCCCAGCTTTTGACTCTTTCCTTATCTTATTTCTTTTTGGTCCCTGGTCCTCTCCCTTCCCCAACCCTGTCCAGAACCTTGCTACAACAGATCTGGGTCAGAATAGAAAACCATATAAAAGGGAGGTAGGGAGCTAGAAATGGCACCAGCAAGGAGCGATAGCTGTCTCCAGGGGAGGGGAACTGCTGTAATGACAGCCTGCGATGACTCCTCCGGGTCTCCTTTGCCCAGACTCTGCAGAGCATCTGGGCTGGCTAGGTGGCCACAAGAGCCAGCTAGGTGAAAGGCTCAGCTGAGAGGAGGGCTGTGAACCACACCCTGTGATCGCTAGAACTCTGAAGACGTTAGGAAAGGTCGGAGGGATAGGACCAAATTGGTGCAAAGCTTCAGATTGCGCAAACTGCAAGGCAGAGATCCATTTGACATTTTCAGTTACACTCTTGTGCACCACCTCACCTATTTCCTCCCAGCTGAGGCCTAGGGAACATCTGCTCTAGGCAATGGGGATGAAGCCATTAACACACGCACACGGTCCCTCAGCACTGGATGTCAATAAAGCAAAGGTGCTGAGCTCAATAAAGTGGGTCTGAGCACATAAGGAGGTAGTAGGTGACCCAGTTTTGTGGCAGCAAGAGAGGAATGTGTTCTGAAGACCTGGGCGGCCAAGGTCTGAATGGGACGCATAGAGGGCAGTGGTTCAGCACACCCCAGCACTAAGGCAGACTATGCCTGTACCCCATAATAATCCAACAATAGGAAGGGGCAGAGGAGGGGCCATGCAAGGGGACTTCGCAGGCCATTGTGAGGACTCTCTGTTGAAGGCTCAGGTGCACTCTGCACACAGGAAAGACACCCGGTCACTCTGTCTATAATCTGCTTTAAAAATAGACTTTGAACGGGGGGGGGGGGGGGGGGGAGGGGAGACTTGCCAAAACTGCTGAAAATGATGGGGAAAAAGGAATCAATGAGGGGACACCCTGGAGCCCCCTACAGTCAAATTCAAGTCTGAAACTCAGAGTGAAGATCTTCTTTCACACAGAGGAGAAGTTGGGGAGCCCCAAGTGACATGTACATGGTACCCTGAGAAGAACACAGTGTCGTGTTTTTAGGCTCCTGGGTAAGAACCAAATCATAAGGAAACGTCAGAGATGCCACCTCGTGTAACGGCGTAAATGAATGCAGACAGATTGTAAAAATATATATATATATATATATATATATATATATATATATATATATATATAGCTTTAATGGAGAAATAGACTTACAGAACCACCGTTCCTGTGGAGACCAGGACAGCAGAAGTGAGTGCGGCTGGCCAGATTTATAGGTAAACATTAGCCCGAGGCAAACACGCCCCCTAAGGGGCGGGACTTATCCCTACAACCTCGATGAATGAGGTACACAGTGACTAAGGAAGCCTCAACATAGCTTCAGGCCCCGACACACACACAGGACAAACATGCACTCCTACACATGTGAACATATACATACATGCCTACCACACACACAAACACGGGAAAAAAATCAATTAAAAAATTAAACTCAAATAAGAAACAGCCTACACTTAAAGATAGGGATGACTGTTTCCAAAAACACCGATGAATATGGCTGGGTGTAGTGGCAGTGGCACATACCTGAAACCCCGACAAGGAGCTGAGGCAGAAGACTCTTAAGCTTGAGGCTAGCCTCGGCTCCCCGAGGAGACCCATTCTCAAGGAAACATTTTCAAAAACAAGTATAACCAACTATATCAAGCCTGGTCTACAAGAGCTAAAGTTCCAGGACAGGCTCCAAAGCTACAGAGAAACCCTTGTCTTCAAAAACCAAAAACAACAACAAAAAGAACTCTATCAAAATGAGGCACATGACAGCTAAGCAGAAAGTGTAACCCCACACTGCTCCTCCTACACTGGTCAGGGAGAATGCTGCAAATGGCATTTGATCCTTCTTCGGTCAACTCTGACATGGCAAAGGTTAATCTTGGCTGTCATGTTGATTGGACCTGGAATTAGCTAAGAGCCACATCTCTGGATGCTGTGAGGGCACTTCAAGACAGGATTAGCTGGAAGTGGGTGGACAGGACACACCTTCTCCAGAGTATGCATCTTCTAGCCACGTGCCAGATCTAAAGAGCTAAGGAGGAAAACCCGCTTTTTGCCTGCCTATCTCCAGTGCTCCCTGCTGAGTGCATCTATCCTGCTGCTGCCGCTGCCACCCCCCACCGACATCAGAGCCCAGCTTCTTCAGCCCTCCAACCAGACTGAAGACCAGTGGTTCTCTAGGCCTTTGGTACCAGCTGGGACTGATGAGGCATCCATCACTTATCAGGTTTTCTTGTGTGGCCATTACCAAGACAACCAGGCCCTTACTGGGTAATCCAATCTAGATAAATCCCCACCGAAATAGCCTCACTCATGAGATGCAGTGAAGTAGCCAGGAATAACAACACATCTATGAAATATTAACACTAGCTGATTCCAAGAAAGTCAAATGTAGGTAAGCATGTGCAGGTATAAATGCACCTGTGTGAATGTATGCACACATGTACAGAAGTACCATGAATGCATACATTACGATATGTATGTATCCATACAAATATAAGGCAAAATGTTAATTGTGAAAATACTTCAATTTTCAGTATATATTTTATACTATTCTAATATTGTTTTTATAATTTCAAATTTTATTCTCAACTAAAAATATTCTTTTACTATAAATTAGCTTCTTTATATAATCAAACACATTGGGGTTTTGTTGTTTTGATTTTTGAGACAGGGTCTCTCTATGTAGCTTTGGCCTCAAGTTCATAGAGATCCACCGGCCTCTGCCTTCTGAATGCTGGCATTTAAAAAGGCATATATAATTACAACCAGCAAAACATGTTGATTTTTATACTACTAATAGTCAGTACTAATGGAGAACTACAGAAATGGCTCAGCAGTTACGAGCACTAGATGCTCTTGCAGAGAACCAAGTTCCCAGCACCCACATGGCAGTTCACACTTCATAGGAACTGGATGTCCTTTTCTGACTGACTCTTGTGCTCACATAGGTACACACAGAGAGATAAATATTTTTTTTAAAGTTATACTAACATAATTGTGTACAAACACACAAATGCATATGTGTATATTTATGATATGCACCTAGGTCTTTAAAGAGTTGTCTTTATCTTTGGGAAGGAAGCTACTAGAATGTTTTCTTACTACATACTTTAATTTCCAAACTTACCTATAGAATACACCCCAACATATGCCTGAAATCAAAGACAGTGTTGAACTCCACATATGCAGAATCGCCACAAAGTAACAGAATTATAACCTAAAACCCATCAAAAGTTGAAAGTGTGAGTTGAAATATATTTTGTTAACCTATTGGGGGAACATGATAGCTTAGCCTCACTTTGGTAAACATGCTCAGTCTACAGTTGAGCAAAATCAAGTCATACAAAACCTATCCTATAACAGTATTAAATATTGTGGGTGCTCTGTTTCACAGTACAGAAAGCAAAAAACATGGTTTTGAAGGTCCACACTGCACCGTCATGAAGGGGGCAGTAAGGCAAGCTGGCCTAAACTTAGGGCTACAACTCCCAGGGGAGCCACCCAGACGCTCTGCTCTTCCTGTCTAGGCTTGGCAGCACACTTTGTAATGCTCTTGTTCTTTGGGACCATTATTGGGTAAAATAAGAAAGACGTGAACACACTGTTTGATAGCTGAGAGGCCCACTACCTGCCTCTCATGGGCACGTAGTGTGTACAACACAGACATGCTAGACAAAGGGTGATTCCGATCCTAATGTGAACAGAATGAATGGTGTAAGATTTTATCATGCTACATATAACTTCAGAGCTTCTAGACCATCTTCCACTTCATATTCCTAGACTAAACCGGCTAGCAGAAAGTGGGAAATGCGACTTCGCAGCAGTGGACTAGTGTGATCAAACGCCGCCTTCATGTTTAAGAATCACAAGGCAAAAGTGTACTTCCATTCTTCACAGGCATCGCTGTGAGCCTCTCTACGTATTTTCACATTTCCTAGAATAATGTCGTCCTTTACCTTCACGAAATTCTGGGTTTTTGATTCTGGTAAACATCCTGCCTACATGACTGAAAAAAGTAAAAATATAATTTAAAACTAAGTTTTTATAACAACACAAGATTAGGTAGAAAAGTATAAAACTCAGAAGTGTTGGGCAGCAAGATGAGTGGGTAAAAGTGCTGGAAAATAAGCCTCATGGTAGAACTGCTCCCGAATGTGGTCCTCTGGCCTGTACACATGGCCCTGCCACATGAACCCCTCATTCATTCGCACACACGGGGCGCGAGGGATAAAATTAAAAAAAAATGTACTTTTTAAAATGAGAAAGCTTGCACCTTGAAATGGCTTCATAAACTATTCAGGAGCTCATGACTACTCGTGGGAATGGTTGAAATCCAAATTCAAATTTGTTGATCCTTGAAACCCAGGATGGTTATCCCTGCTGCCTCTCTGTAGGTGCCCAGTTTCAGATGACCTCACTGGCACTTACTTTTTAACCTAACTAAACAACCACACAGCTCCCCACCTCATGTGTCCACCTGTCAATGCTGAGTTAGTAAGCCTCTATTCTAAGCTTTCTTTTCTGCAAGGCTGAGCTCGCGCCTCTTGAATGTTGAGCATGCACCAGCATGCTACACACCCAGCTCAAAGGCGTACTTCTTTGCAGCTGAGACAAGCGAAATAAACTACCCAAAGCCAAAGCTAGTAAATCGAGAAAGCCGGAGCTGCAACTTATTTTCATTCAGCCTTAAGTCACAGCAGGAGGCGTCGTTCCCAACATAATCACTCTCAGACTTAGTAAAGTTCTATGCTAATTATCACTGGCATCATAATATTCAAGCCAACTGGGTAGCAAGCCAGCTACACAGAATTTCAGTGCCCAAAATTCTGAAACCACACTGGGACCAATCTCAAGTTTTCAACCACGGGGGCTTTAGGTATGTTATTCCTTGATTTGAGATTTTCAAAACTCAACCATTTTAACTCTGTACTCCTTAGCGTTGAGACCGGAGGACGCCCTCAAGGCCAAGGCCTCCATGCCGCTCCCACACCTCACTGCTATGAAAAGCCCAGGCTCTGATGACCAGGCACAACTTTCTTTTTGACTTCTTGGCAATAGCCCTATCTTAGTGTTATTATTGCTGTGATGAAACAAAATGATCAAAGCAAGTTGGAGAGGGTTAGGGAAGGGAGAGCTTATCCAATTTACATAGTCCTGAATCACGGTTCACCGAGGAAAGCCAACCTGGAAGGAACCTGTAGGCAGGTAAAACGGTGGTCACGGAGGGGTACTGCTTACTGGCTCTTCAGCCCACATTCTTATAGAACCCAGGACCACCAGCCAGGGATGGCACCGCCCACCACAAACTGGGCCCTCCCACACCAGTAACTAATTAAGAAAGTGCCCTAAGGCTTGCCTACAGCCTGAGCTTGACACGTTTTCTCAGTTGAGGCTACCTACTCTGATGACTCCAGTTTCTGTCCAGTTGACATGAAACTGACCAGAACAACTCCCCTACACCAACCTAGTTTAATATGAAATAATCTTACCATACTCTCCAGCGCCACCCTGAGCATAGAGAAAACCCAGTATTATTGCAGTAATATCTAAGCTAATACAAATAAATACCAGATAATAAAAAATTACCTAATAGTATGAACTTATGGAAATTGTAGGTAAAATCAAGTCTTCAGCCTTGAATTTTCTAGTAATGTGATTTTTATGCATTTCATTCTGCAAAACCTAAAGGCCTCAAGTATACCTTTGATAATACTGACCCCTAAAAGTTTTCAAGCAAATACGAAAAATAAATGGTTAAAGCTGAGGAAAACTTTAAGGAAGACATCAGTTCACACTGTTCTCCTACTGGAATGGGAAATGCACTGAGCAAATACGTAACGTCATTCTCTACTGCCACCTAGTGTACTTTTTAGGACTACCAAACCAGAGTGTGGGATGGGAAGAATTCTGTGTTTCAATAAGGTCCGCACTACCTGTTGGAGACATAAGCACTATCTATTTCCACCCATCTATGTGTACCTCACCCTATTAACCTTGAGATGCAAAACTTATTAACCCAAGTTTTGTCACTTCAGAAACAAAATGCTGAGAACCTTTAAAAACGTTCATCATCGAGGGTAAGTTTACCAGCAACGTACTTACCTCCTGGAAATTTCCACCCTGCCACCTTCCGTAAACTCACCCGTAACTCAAAATTTGCGGCTTTATTTTAATCTGAACTATTAGTGGGGAAGGGTTGTGCATATGCAGAGGGGCATCTTTTGTAAGTTCTGGATATGATGCTCAGATTACCAGGTTTGCACGGCAAACATTTGACCTCCTGAGCTGTTTCATCAGCTCCCAAATTGAGACTTCTATTGAGCCATTCCCTCACTAGAAAACAGATTTTTGCTAAGTAGCTGTGGCTTCCTAAAACATATAAAGAAGCCACCCCCATTGATTTCCTAGATGTTTTTCCTTCAGAGGGATGACAATTAACTTATTAGTAAACATGCTCACTAAAATTTAAGTTTCATAGTTTCACAAACTTATGACAAAAGTACTCCAAACCCCAAACTCTTGGCAAAAGGGGGTGGGGAGACAAAAAAAAATCCTTTCGACTTCAAGAGCTA